>NW_027137931.1:196857-274243 GCF_003813185.1 Lentinus tigrinus ALCF2SS1-7
TTACAATGACTGTCCGGAGACCTGATCAAGATAAGCCTCCGCGGCTGACGAAACGTACTGATCGAAAGATCAGTTGACTCGAAAGCCGCCTGAATCGCAAGACACACTGTAGAGGAAGTTGCGGAGGACGGATCGCGCGGCGGGCAAGCGGTCCATTATGATCTAAACTACGATGAGTATCGGGACTAGCAGCCGATGGAGTCAGAACGTACACAGATGCACACTCACCAAAACTATGCAAATTCCTTGCTTCGATGGGTCTAATCGCAATTATCGAGTGTGGGCGTATTTGAAAGAAACACGACTCGCGTAGCCTTGGACGTGACAAAGAGGAGGTCCCCGCTGACCGGACCAACATGGGAAGCTGTTCAGGACATATATCGGTAATTCCAGATTTGTCTCGAGTGTCAGAATAGTCATGAACGTCGGATGGTAGAGAATGAGACGACAGATGATGGTGGTTATAGAATGAGGCCCGGTCGGACTTCTCGGACCGCCAAGATTTAGCGCCTGCCACCGAGTCGAGACCAATTTCAGCGTCGATTCCTACCGTTCTGAGGTTCTAACTCCCTCCCTCAGTTTGCCAACTGCGAATTCCTGAATTGAATTTCGCAAAGGGCACCTGTTTTCAACCCCTTGGCGACATCCGACGACAAGCGACTCAAGCCTTCTTTTACGTCTCTGCGTGACGCCACGTTCAACTGCGGACAACCGCAGTACTAGTCGCTCCTGTCACGAATAGCGGCCTCATCACGGAGACGCAGCAACAAACCACGCACCGTGCACACATATGCGAGTTCTGGGCCTGCCGAACGCTCTCGTATGGGAGACGCGTCCATCCGGATCTGCAGGGCTACGGTGGAGACATTTACGTGCGTGCCGGAGGACATACGCCATCCATATCCACGGGCAGCGACCGGTCTCTGCGGGATCCAAGGATGACTACACATATATAGGAGCGAGAAGAAGCAGACGTAGCTCAACAAGACGACCCCCAGTCCATTCCAATCTCCCTTGCATCCAGAGATGTCTGAGCCAAAGCGAATTACTCTCTACGCTGCGATAGTGGATGTCAATGTCGACAGTGACCTTTTCCCCGCAGTGCTGACCTTCATACTCGTCTAGGATTCTCCCTTTCCACACAGGGTTCGCCTGGCGCTCGAAGAGGCTGGCGCGACCTATGACATTATCTGGATCAGCCTCATCTACAACAAACAAGAGTGGTACGAGCAGAAGGTCAACGTCGGTGTCGGCAAGGTCTGTCTCACCACCATACACTGTCACCATGCCACTTCTGATGCAATGACACGTCGCCGTCATGTCAGGTCCCTTACCTCGTCTATGGCGGCCCGAAGCTGAATCCTGGTGACGCGCCTTCCCCAGACTCGGTGCAGGTCCCCGAGTCACTCGTGATCAACGAGTTCCTGGCGGACATCTTCCCCAACGCCGGCCTTCTCCCTACCGACCCTGCTCTCCGCGCCAAGGCCCGCCTCTTCGCACAGTACATGGACACGAAGTTCCTTCCTGCCTTCGCCGGCTTCATCTTCGGCCTAGGCATGCCCGTCGAAGGCCTGCTCGCTACAATCGAGGGTGTGCAGCGTATGCTTCCCGCTGAAGGGTTCGCAGTAGGAGAGTGGTCGATTGCAGATGCGGCTGCGATGCCGTTCTTCATGCGGCTGGACCAGGTCCTGGAGCTTAACCCGCCGACGATCAAGGAGGGCGAGGCGGCACAGGTTCGCGAGGCGCTTGACTCGGCGCGGTTTGTGCGGATCCGGAAGTACATCGCAGACAATGTCGCGCGGCCGAGCATGGCGAAGACCTGGGACAGGGTGAGTGTGGTCCGTTATGGGACGTGCATGATACTGAGAAGATGCTATAGGACGCTATCGACGCGGAGTTCAAGAAGAGGATTGAGAGGTTGATGAAGACTGGGAAGGTGAACAGCGACATCACTGTCCCCATCCCTGCGCCGGCTTGATCGTTGCCTAGGCCTCACTGTTGTAGTGAAAGCCCGATGTTGCTCAATAGCGCCGGCTTATATACTGCTTCACCTTCTCCACTCTCCCGGAGATAAGTAGCTGAACAACGATGCTGTATACTTGACAAGTATGGTCACCCCCTGATTCAATCAATCATCCTGCTAGTTCGTCTCTCCGTGTTCGCACGATGGACTGTGCCCATCAACACGCTGACAAAGATGTTGGCATTGAACTGCGGCCTCCTCTACACGTAGGCGACGGCCCCGCGTTTTCCCCGCCGTGAACTTTGTTCAGGAGTCATTGGAGGTGCATCCTACACGGTAATTGGAATAAGGTGCTCAGAACGCTGAGAACAAGAGCTACTTCTCTCCCACGCTGATCTTCAGATTACCAAAGGATACGAGCACGGACAGGCTGCGTCGTCGTCTGTCGACCAGGGAAGAGGACGTTGATCGCAGACATATAAAAAGGCTAAACGCATCGGTAGGACAGCATCCATCATCTCTTGCGATGTCTGAACCACCCTTTACGCTGCTGTGGTACGCACTTCATATTCATAGGACGCAACGTATCTGACACAGTAGGCTCTACACAGGAGTCACCCTTCCCGCACAGGGTGCGCCTCGCGCTCGAAGAAGCCCAGGTCCCGTATGATATGATATCGATCAGCCTGTACGATGACAAGCCCGAGTGGTACGCGAAGAAGGTATATCCCGAGGCGAAGGTTGGTCTCCACTTTGATGATACTCAATAACTCAACACTGACTATAAAACCGTCAGATCCCTTATCTCGTGTACGGCGGCCCCAAGCTGAAGCCGGACGAGGCCCCTTCGCCGGATACTGTCCAATTGCCCGAGTCTCTCGTCATCCTCGAGTTCCTCGCGGACATCCTTCCCTCCGCGAAACTCCTTCCCGCCGACCCTGCAATTCGTGCGAAAGCACGGCTGTTCATACAGGCCGTCGAGACGAAGCTCCTTGCTGCATTCCGGGGCTTCTTCTTCATGGGCGGATCACCTGACATTTTGGTCAATGCACTCGAAGACATACAACGCATGCTGCCTCCCTCGGAAGGATACGCCGTCGGCGAGTGGTCGATCGCGGATGCCGCGGTCACACCGTTCCTCATGGGGATCAACACGATGCTCAAGATGAACCCGCCGACGTTGCAAGAGGGCGCTGCGGAGCAGGCCCTTGAGGTTTTGAGTTCTCCCAGATTCGCGAGGCTGCAGAAGTATGTGCACGACAATGCTGCGCGGCCGAGCATGGCGAAGACTTGGGACGAGGTCTGTTTCCCCTCGGTTTATTCAAATCGTTTTGCGCTCACACTGACGGTACTTCGGCAAACCCAGGCTGCGGTGGAAAAGTTGATGAAAGTACGCTTCGAGAGCATGGCGAAGGCGAGACATACTCCTGCTCCCCACTCTTAGGTGTTGTTATATTAGTCGGATTTCACTATCACGTTGTAGGATACACGTACCTTGAGATTGAAATTGACCATGATTGTCCTACCCAGCATGGTATGATTTTGTAGTAGCACGAGGATCCTCTTACTGGTTCGTTGCACGTTCCTCAAGGCTTGAACGTGGTCTCTGACGTGGCTTCGAATTACCGGGGCCCCGGCCGTGGTGCAGGTCTTTGATGTTCGCGAGGAGTAGTCAAGACATGCATTGATAAATACGTCGTTCGGAAAGAACGAAGAGGTAGTGGAAGAGATTCATGAGGCCCTAGTGCTGAGAGCGAGTGAATCGGGCTCCGGATCTTCAGCCACAAGATCGAGATCATACCACCCCACGGCAACCTTGCCACCTTGAAGCTTAAACTTGAACTAGTCCCAGGTCCGTTACGTGTATACATAGCTACTCTCCTCATCCTACGTGTCGCACTCGATTCTTGCTCTCTCCTTGTTCTCCCTTGCTTTCGTACGTTATCGCTTGTTTTCTTGCTTCTGAGACTCTATCTTGCGCCATGGGTGATACACCGCCGGTCAAAGACGAGCCGATCGATACCAGCGAGGTCCCTGGGACGATCACACCCACCCAGAAACTACGGGAAAAACTCTCTGCGTTCAAGTTCAGCGACGACTTGTCGCCCACATTGCGACGCTCGCCAAGGGGGCATGTCCGGGGTCGCTTTGCAAAATTTGAGGAGGTCGACTCTGAACTCCCTACACTACCCTCTGCAGGGCCGTCGCTTAAAAAGCGTTCGCGCACTGTAGAAGAACATGTGAAGTCAGAGGACTTCGTTGCGCCTGTGAAAAAGGCTCGCGCTTCCAGATCCGCCAGCCCAAAGAAGAAACAGGTAGCTCCGCCGGAGAAATATGCACACCTGGATCCCCTTTCCGACCATCTCGGCGAAGGAGCCGACATGCTAGATGGTGGGTGTCACAGCCATTTTCATCGGCGGCGAGGCACTCATGGTTAATTCTCCGCATCGCAGTGATGTTCTGTGGGATAAAGTAAGTTGAACCTGTCGAACTGATACGTCAACAGCTGAACTGAGCCTTGAGCATTTGTGGTGAACTAGTCCAGGCCAGATGTCTGCTACCGTTGGACACCACTTCGCGCATCCCACTAACCACTTCTGGCGTTGCTTGTATCGTGCTGGTACGTTGCACGCCATTTGCGACAGCATGGCCTTGGAAAAGATACGCTAATTCTCTTCCCTAAGGGCTCACGGATCGCCTTCTTGATGCCAGCGAAGATGGCTCGCTTCCAGAGCGCTTCAACCTGGGGATCGTACGTCTATCCAATGCAATGGAACTCGATGAACTTTTACTCATTAGATCGACAGACAAACCTCGTAGAACGGCCGAGTGCCCAGGTGAGCGACCAGACACCGCTCTGATACCCTCCCCATACTGACCTTTTCTCGCTATAGGCAGCAGAACTTGCGAACACGGAGTTCACGGCTGGGGTACCTGCTCTCATGCGGAAGATTGTTGAGAAACGTCCCCGAATAGTCTGTTTTGTGGGAAAGGGTATCTGGGACAGCTTCATCCGCGCCGCCGCACCATCCTCCCCATCGCCTCAGACGCCTTTTGAAGTGCCTAGCTTCACTGAATCCAGTTCCCAGAGTGCACCACAGGTGCCCTCATTCGGCGCAGTTGCTGAGAGTTCCCAACTATTGCCGCCGCAATCTAAGAAGCGACCATCTGTGAAGAAGTCCAAGTCGGCTCCTATCATTTATGACGTGCAGCCATATAAGGTCGTTCATAACACTCGTACGTGGTCAAGCCAAGTTGTGACGTATTCAATGAGTTTACTTTTGATCACTTGCTTCAGCTGATGCCATTGTACGCGAGACCCTATTCTTCGTCGTCGTGAGCACTTCTGGACTGGTTGCTGGCTACCAGGTACGTCTGGGTGGTCATTCAATTTGTATACGGTGCTCAACCCGATGCCCTACCAATCAGCTTCCTGACAAGATCAAGCAGTTCACTCTGCTGAAACAGCGGTTGGACGAGCTCAAAAGTGGGAGTTTCGATACGTCTGCCATGGTTGAGATTCCCAGCGTCATGCCATCTTCAAGTTGATTGCATCCTATCGGTTTTGTTGTGTCTTTCTTGCGTTTTGGATCTTGTTACCCTACCATCTTCCGTATTCTATGCTACGCTGTACGAGCGGTCGTCCTAATTCAGTGCTCTATATCTTTGCCCGGGACTTCGCCTTCGATGTTGTTGGGCCACCTCTGCGAACAATGAACAATAAGTATCCCAGCAGTGAGTGTGGTAAGTAGCCGTTCTTAACTGACGATTGATGACTAATTAATAATTAATACAAGAGGTAATGACCGGGTCATCGGAGCTTCAATTTCATCAACGCGGCTCCGAGATACTTTCTCGATGACTTTATGCCAGCTTACGCTAGCGCTTACGGATTTACACCTCTTTCACCCTCCACCTCCTCAACGTTCCCGACGACGTCGAGGACGGCTTTGACGACTTCGCCATGTCGGGCTCAAAACGGGACTTGTCTGGCTACAACTATGCCGCCATTTCTTCGCTTGTCTTGACTGCTGACCGCTCTGCGCTGCCGCGTCGAGACAAGGAACCGGATGGTGCCCCGACCTCGCTTGCTGGTCGCATCGACCCCCGGGAGATGGGCTCGCGCGTGCAACGCGAGGTACCCAAGGACCTCGAGAAGAAGAAGAAAAAGGCCGCCGACAAGCAGGAAGCGGTGGAGAGACCAGCGAAGAGGAGAGCAGCGGACGTGACGGGCTTTGGGTACACGGACATCATCGAGGCGACGGAGGATGTCGAGGGGCTCACGTACCGTCCGAGGACAGCAGAGACTCGTGAGGTGTACGAGCTCATCCTCTCTAGTGTCCACCAGGCCCTCGGCGACCAGGCAAACGACATCGTGCGCAGCGCCGCCGACGCCGTACTCGAGACGCTCAAGAACGAGAATTTGAAGGACTTCGACAAGAAGAAGGAGGTCGAGGAGATCCTGGGTTCTATCTCTAACGAGTCGTTCTCGCAGCTCGTTAATCTGTCAAAGAAGATCACCGACTATGGCGTGGAGGACGAGCAGATCGCCGACCCCGACCAGGAGCGGAAGGACGCGGAGATTGATGACGAGATGGGTGTTGCGGTCGTTTTCGACGAGGAAGAGGAAGAGGAGGAGGAAGAGGAGGGTTTCGAGATCCGGGACGAGTCGGATGAGGAAGCAGAAGAGACAGCAGAGGGGGTGGAGCCACCACCAGAGTCGTTGGAGGGGAATGACGAGTTGGTCATTGGTGCGTCTTCAGCAGCTCAACAGGGCAAGACGCAGGTCGACAAGGATATCGTCTCCCCCCATTCCATCGACGGTTTCTGGGTACAACGACAAATTTCTGAGGTGTACCCGGATCCCGTCACCGCCGCAGACAAGGCGTCGTCGGTGCTTTCTATCCTCGGGTCGGAGTCGAGCGTCCGCGACTGCGAAAACCAGCTCATGGATCTCTTCGAGTACCAACACTTCCCGCTCATCCGCAAGTTTGTCAAGAACCGAGATGTCATCGTCTGGTGCACGAAGCTCATGCGTAGTGACGCTGACGAGCGCGTGAACGTGGAGGTCGCGATGCGGGAGAAGGGAGTCGGCTGGATCCTGCGGGAGCTTGCGGGCGACCGCAAGGCGAAGGCGCGTTCCGACGCGATGGACGTCGACGAGAAGCCCAACGTCGAAGCTGTTCCCAAGACTGCGACACTCGCGCCCGGTTCGATTGTCCAGCCGAAGGCGACCGTGGACCTCGAGAGCATGGCGTTCAGCCAAGGCGGTCACCTCATGTCAAACAAGAAATGCAAGCTCCCGGAGGGCTCGTTCAAGCGCGCCAAGAAGGGCTACGAGGAGATTCACGTCCCTGCGCCGAAGTCGAAACCTGCCAACGATTCTGATTTCGTCAAGATTGAGGCGTTGCCGGAGTGGGCGCGCGAAGGTTTCAAGGGTTACAGGAACCTTAACCGCATTCAGAGCAAGCTCTACCCCATCGCCTTCGGTACGGACGAGCCTCTGTTGCTTTGCGCCCCAACGGGTGCCGGTAAGGTGAGAGATCTCTCAGACGTACGAGCGAAGTCAAGCTGAATCGTTTCCTGTACAGACAAACGTTGCCATGCTCACGATTCTGAACGAGCTCGGCAAGTACCGCGACGAAGAGACAGGCACCTTCGACCTCGACGCGTTCAAGATTGTCTATATTGCGCCCATGAAGGCTCTTGTCCAGGAGATGGTCGGCAACTTCAGCTCGCGTCTCGGCGTCTACGGCATCAAGGTCGGGGAGCTCACGGGCGACTCGCAAATGACGAAGCAGCAGATTTCGGAGACGCAGATTATCGTCACGACGCCGGAGAAGTGGGATGTCATCACGCGGAAGAGCACGGACACGAGCTATACGAACCTCGTACGTCTCATCATCATCGACGAGATTCACTTGTTGCATGATGAACGTGGTCCAGTGCTCGAGTCGGTCATCGCGCGTACGATCCGGCGCATGGAGCAGACGAACGAGTACGTGCGTCTCGTTGGTCTCTCCGCCACGCTACCCAACTATCAGGACGTCGCGACGTTCCTCCGGGTCGACCAGTCGAAGGGTCTGTTCTACTTCGACGCGTCGTACCGTCCTTGCGCGCTTCAGCAACAGTTCATTGGCGTCACCGAGAAGAAGGCGATTAAGCGGTACCAGGTCATGAATGAGGTATGCTACGAGAAGGTCCTTGACCAAGCCGGCAAGAACCAGACCCTCGTCTTCGTCCACTCCCGCAAGGAGACCGCGAAGACGGCAAAGTTCATCCGCGACATGGCGATCGAGAAGGAGACCATCACGCAGTTCGTCAAGCCTGAAGGTGCCACCCGTGAGATCCTCCTGGACGAGACGAACAACGTGAAAGATCCCAATCTCAAGGATCTTCTCCAGTTCGGCTTCGGTATCCACCACGCCGGCATGTCTAGGGAAGACCGTGGTCTCGTTGAGGAGCTGTTTGCCGACGGTCACCTGCAGGTCCTCGTCTGTACCGCGACGCTCGCCTGGGGTGTCAACCTTCCCGCCCACACGGTTATCATCAAGGGAACACAGATCTATAACCCTGAGAAGGGTCGCTGGGTCGAGCTCTCATCCCAGGACGTGCTCCAGATGCTCGGTCGTGCCGGTCGTCCGCAGTACGACACGTACGGCGAGGGTGTTATCATCACGAACCACTCTGAGCTCCAATACTACCTCAGTCTGATGAATCAGCAGCTCCCGATTGAGTCGCAGTTCGTCGCGAAACTCACCGACAACCTCAATGCTGAGATTGTTCTTGGTACCGTTCGGAACCGTGACGAGGCCGTCCAATGGCTTGGCTACACCTACCTGTACGTTCCTTGATCATTCCTCTTAACATGCTATGTTCTGACATTGTGCACGATAGGTACGTCCGTATGCTCAAGGACCCCGTGTTGTACAGCGTCGGTATAGACTACCTGGAAGGTGACCCGACGCTCGTCCAGAAGCGTGCCGATATCGTTCACACTGCCGCCGCGCTGCTCGAGAAGTGCCACCTCATCAAGTATGAGCGTTCGACTGGCCGCTTCCAGAGCACGGAGCTGGGTCGCATTGCGTCGCACTACTATGTGACATACAGCTCTATGGCCACCTACAACCAGCATCTGCGCCCAACGATGTCTCAGCTCGAGCTCTTCCGTGTTTTTGCACTCTCCAACGAGTTCAAACTTATCCCCGTCCGCCAAGACGTATGTGCTTCAATTCATCGTTAATCACACGTGCTAACGTCCTACGCAGGAGAAACTCGAGCTTGGCAAGCTTCTCGAGCGAGTGCCGATCCCCGTCAAGGAGTCCGTCGAGGAGCCCGCCGCGAAGATCAACGTCTTGCTACAGGCCTACATCTCTCAGCTGAAGCTCGAGGGCTTCGCGCTTGTGGCCGACATGGTTTACGTTCAGCAGTCCGCAGGCCGGTAAGTATATGTGAGTATTGATCGTAGCCCCATTACTGACGTTCTTTGAAATAGTATCATGCGCGCTATCTTCGAGATCTGCTTGAAGCGTGGTTGGGCAGTTCCGGCCAAGGCTGCTTTGGACATGTGCAAGATGGTTGAACGGCGCATGTATGTGGCTTATCTCGCCCCTTCCTATGGCTTGCTTGCTCATTCCGGTTTACAGGTGGAGTTCGATGACACCTCTGCGGCAGTTTAAGGGTGTGCCTGGAGAAATCATCCGGAAGGCGGAAGGGAAGCAGTTCGTAAGTGACCCAGTTCATCTGAATACAGAGATTCGTACTGAGTGTCGTTTTGCAGCCGTGGTACCGTTACTTTGACCTTAGCCCTCCGGAGATTGGCGAGCTCATCGGTATCCAGAACGCCGGGCGATTGGTGCACCGGCTTGTGCACAGCTTCCCAAAGCTTGCGTAAGTGACCTCTTGAACGCAGCGTTCACTCGGATTCTGACCTTCTTCGCAGAGTGCAAGCACAGGTACAGCCGATTACCCGCACCCTCCTCCGTATCGACCTCACCATCACGCCCGACTTCCGGTGGGATGAGAAGATCCATGGGACCTCTGAGTCGTTCTGGATTCTCGTCGAGGACGTCGATGGCGAGATTATTCTCTTCCACGACACGTTCATCCTCCGCCAGCGATATGCCGAAGACGAGCACTACGTCACCCTGACCGTGCCGATGTTCGAGCCTGTCCCTCCCAACTACTACATCTCCATCATCTCGGATCGCTGGCTGCAAGCCGAGACCCGTCTCCCTGTCTCATTCAAGCTTCTCATCCTTCCCGAGAAGTTCCCGCCACCCACTCCTCTCCTTGACCTGCAGGCCCTTCCCCTCTCTGCCTTGCACAACAAGGAGTTCGAGAGTATCTACTCCTCCACCATTCAGACGTTCAACAAGATCCAGACGCAGGTCTTCCAGGCGCTCTATACCACCGATGACAACGTCTTCATCGGCGCACCCACTGGTAGTGGCAAGACCATCTGCGCGGAGTTTGCGCTTCTCCGGCTGTGGAGTAAGCGCGAGCAGAAGCGCGCCGTTTGCATCGAACCGTACCAGGAGATGGTCGACCAGCGGGTGGAGGAATGGCGTAAGAAGTTCGGTAACTTGCAGGGCGGGAAGGAGATCGTCAGCTTGACGGGCGAGACAAGCGCTGACCTCCGTCTGCTGGAGAAGGGCGACCTCATTGTCTGCACGCCGACTCAGGTTGGTGTTTCTTCGCCGTCACAACAATCCCCGAACTTACTGACGTGTCGTTGCCTAGTGGGATGTCCTCTCGCGGAGATGGCGTCAACGAAAGAACGTCCAGACAATCGGTCTCCTGATCGCCGATGAGGCGCAGCTTGTCGGTGGCGAAGTTGGTCCGACTTACGAGGTCGTCATCTCACGGACACGGTATGTTTCGGCGCAAACTGAGATCAAGACTCGTATCGTGGCGTGCAGTGTTTCCCTCGCGAATGCTCGGGACTTTGGTGAATGGATGGGTGCACCTTCACATGCGATCTTCAACTTCCCTCCCAGGTAAGCCCTTTGCGAGCTGTCGAGGCGCTTTATAGATGCTAACGTTTCTGCATCTGGTAGTGCTCGTCCACTCGACATGGATATCCATATTCAGAGCTTCTCCATTCCCCACTTCCCTTCGCTCATGATCGCCATGTCGAAGCCCGCCTACCTTTCAATCCTTGAGTACTCTCCCAACAAGCCCGTCATCATCTTCGTCCCTTCACGGCGACAATGTCGATTGACTGCTGATGACATCATCACTCATTGTGGTGCCGACGACGACCCTTCCAGATTCTTGCACGTAGAAGAGGCTGACTTGGCGCCTCATCTGGAGCATGTCACCGATGCAGGGCTGAAGGAGACGCTCAAGCACGGTATCGGCTACTATCATGAGGCCCTCAACAAGCAGGACAAGCGCATCGTAGAGCGTCTCTTCCAACATGGCGCTATCCAAGTCCTCATCGCATCGAAGGATACTGCGTGGAGCCTTCCTGTCTCAAGCTACATGGTCATCATCATGGGCGTCCAGTACTATGAGGGGAAGGAACACCGCTACGTTGACTACCCCGTTATGGACGTGCTGCAAATGATGGGCCGTGCATGTCGACCACTGGAAGATGACAAGAGTCGGGCGGTGCTGATGTGTCAGCAGACGCGTAAGGACTTCTACAAGAAGTTCCTCGCGGAGGGCCTCCCTATCGAGTCGCACCTGCCGACGCACATGCTGCACGACTACTTCCTTGCTGAGATCGCCGTGAAGACCATCGAGAACAAACAGGATGCTTTGGTATGTATCCGGTCGCTGGCTGGAAATCCTTCGCTAATAGCTGGCTCCGCGTTCTAGGATATTCTGACATGGTCGTATTTCTACCGGAGGATGACTCAGAACCCGAACTACTACGGTCTAAACAACGTCACACACCAGCACTTGTCAGAACACCTGTCTGAGTTGGTGGAGACCACGATCAATGACCTGGCGAACTCCAAGTGTATCGCTGTCGGTCAGTATCCCTATTCTCCATATGACATCATCCATTTACTGATGTTTACCTGCAGAGGACGAGCAGGATGTCTCGCCACTGAACCTCGGCATGATCGCTGCCTACTACAACATCTCATGTGAGTCCCAGCCGTACTTGCCTTGACGTTCTGTAGACACTGACCTCTTGAATAGACGTCACTGTCGAGGTCTACACCTTATCGTTGAAGGAGCGCACGAAACTCAAGGGCCTTCTCGAGGTCGTGTCATCCTCCGCAGAATTCGAGTCAATCCCCATTCGCCGACACGAGGATGTTCTCCTGCGCCGTATCTACGACCGTGTACCTGTCAAGCTCGAGAAGGCCGACTTCGAGGCACCGCACTTCAAGACGTTCCTCCTGCTCCAGGCCCACTTCTCCCGTCTCACCCTACCTCCCGACCTCGCTGCGGACCAAGTCCTTGTGCTCGAGAAGGTCCTCAACCTGTTGTCTGCGTGTGTCGATGTGCTATCGTCGAACGCATGGTTGAATGCTCTCGGAGCGATGGATTTGTCGCAGATGTGCGTACAGGCATGCTGGGAGACAGACTCGCCTCTCAAGCAGATCCCTCACTTCGAGCCCGACGTCGTCAAGCGATGCAAAGACGCTGGTGTCGAGACTGTCTACGACATCATGGAGATGGAGGATGACAAACGCAACGACCTGCTTCAGATGGATGCGCGTCAGATGCGCGACGTCGCGACGTTCGTCAACTCCTACCCCACCATCGACGTCAACTTCGAGCTTGCGAAGGGCGACTACACCGCTGGGGCACCCATCACGATCCAGGTCGCCCTGTCGAAGGATGCGGATGAGGACATGGACACGAGCGAGGACGATGAGACCGTGGTGGCGCCCTTCTACCCCAAGAAGAAGCTCGCAAACTGGTGGGTCGTCATTGGCGAGCCCAAAACGCGGCAGCTGCTCGCGATCAAGAAGGTCACCGTGCATCGGAACCTCGCGGTGCGGCTGGAGTTCTCGCTGCCGCAAGGTCAGCATGCGCTCAAGCTCTATGTCATCTGCGACTCGTACATGGGTGCGGATCATGATATCGATCTCGACCATATCGACGTCGCGGAGGGCGAGGAGAGCGATAGCGAGGAGGAGGAGAGCGACGACGCGATGGAGGAGTAGGCTGCTGGACTACTGGTACCCGTGCGTTGAGATTTGTTGTTGTTCTTGATGGCTATGCATACTGTATTACTATATGACGAATTCAGCGCTGTAATCTCTATGACTCTTATGACCTGCTCAATCAGAGGCATCTCGCACTTAGGAAACGACCTCAAGGCTCAAAAGCCGTCTAATTATCGTGCTCGCGGTACAGACGAAATGTCAGCTTCGAGCAGGCATCGTATGGAACCAATGTTGCTGTCGCGATCTCCCAAGTTCTGAAGAACGATAGCAGAAAACCGGAGTTGTCGCCAACAAGGATGAGATTTACAGCTTTGATCTAGTATTAAGGCTATATGTAGACCTCAGATCACGAGTACACTGACCGCCCTCCGTCTTCGCGGGTTTCTCCGAGATCCTCATCCCAGTGAGTCACTCATTCGATTCAGGCATGGGGATCCGGGGTTTGTTTTGTCTTTGCCATGTTCTCAAACCGCGCTTTGAACAGCTTCAGTACTGCAGGCTGAACATGCCAGTGTATCGTCGATGTCTCAGCGTGACCCCAATCTAATGAGTCAGCGGAAGATAGCATACCTCGTCCCAAGTCTTCGCCATGCTTGAGCGTGCGATATTTTCTGACACATACTTCTGCAGTCTCTCGAATCTGGGAGAATGCAGGGCCTCTGTGACCTGCTCCAGGTAGCCCTCCTGCACAGTGGGCGGTTTGATCTTGAGCATCGCGTTGATGCGCATGAGGAACGGAGTAAACGCGGCATCCGCAATCGACCATTCGCCGACGGCGTATCCCTCTGGAGGCAGCATCCGTTGCAAGCTATCGAGAGGTTCGAGAAGAGTCTCCTGCGGGGCGCCTTGCAAGAAAAAGGCCATGAACGCAGGGCGGAGCTTTGGCTCGACCGCTTGGGCGAAGAGACGCGCTTTGACACGGAGCGCAGGATCGGCGGGAAGGAGCTTCGCAGACGGGAGGAGGTCCGCGAGGAACTCGAGGATGACGAGCGACTCGGGGATCTGAAGCGTGTCCGCGGAAGGCGCGTCGCCGGGGTTCAGCTTGGGCCCGCCGTAGACAAGGTAGGGGACCTTAGGGCTAAAAATGAGTGATCATGGTGGACGAGCGTCCAACGACTTGGAGGAGGAGACGGACCTTCGCCTCGGGGTAGACTTTCTGTGCGTACCACTCAGGCTTGTCAGCGCCCAGGCTGATCAAGATAACATCATAGGGTACTTGGGCCTCTTCGAGCGCAAGACGCACTCTATGCGGGAAAGGTGACTCCTGACGAGAAGATGTTAGGTTAGTTCGATTGCGCTTATGACTATCATCTTGAAGCGCATACCACAGCTGCGTCAGCATAAAGCGTGATCCTCTGGAGGCTAGACATCTCGATGGATATTTGGGGGTTGCGGAACGAGTGTTTCGGTACGGCCACCCTCTTATACTTAGCCCCGATGAGACCCGCTTGTCCTGACAAATTAGAAACCAGCTTGTCGCAGTCGTGGGATTGAGGTAGCTTCTGTTGTCAGGCCGACTGCACTGGACAAGTCCGATCGTGTACGACGCCGTAGTGCAGTGACTCCAGAATAAGGTTTTCAATGGGGAGCACGTCCGTGCACAGAGGAAGCTAAAGCCCGAAGTCGGGATCTCTGTCAGAGCTCATGCGGCACAGTTGATCGTGCGACTACGAAGGTCCCAGAAGGAGGATGAATTGCCCATCTTTCTAGCAGACGCATTGATACGGAGTCAGGGCGTGCCAACGAGATTGCAGCAATAGTGTCAGTATCCCGCGGCTCTGAGGTTTAGCGTACTTGGACTCGGTTGTTCAATGTTCAGCGCACTTGATTCTTTCGATTAGATGCACCCTTGCGGGAGTGATGCATGCTACACACAGTACTAGTGCAGTGCTACCCTCATCGTCAGCCTGGACATAAGGCGGATCAGAGTTACTGCGACAGGCTCGGAAGGACGCAGCCCCAAACCGTTACCCCAATCTTGTCCCGTCCAAGGGTAAAGTCCTTCAACTTGTCCGTGAACGTCTCCACGTACTCTCGCTTCGACGCTTCAGTATCTGTAACAAACACGATGTGCCAAGCACGTTTGTCCCGAATCTTACGGTCGATGGCGCGATGAGTCTTCCGAAGCCGCGGACGATACGGGGACACGAAGAGATTGGCGGACCCCACACTGTCCGACGTTCGCGCTTCCAGAGGGGATATGAAAGCAAGCAGTCAACAATGATACCGTCTGAACATGAATATGATGAATAACACCGTATAAATACTACGTCTTCTCTAACCAATCGGACCTCAATGAGAAGGGGGAGCTATGTCTTTCCGAGACATCACGGCCAGCGATGACACTTCTTTTTCTACTCCTCGTCAGATAGCACACCCGAGTCCCAGTCAGCTCCGGAAGTGATCGTGGAATTGATTGAGCCCAGGGTTCGCGCAAAAGCGAGCGATCCCTGAGGAGTGCTCGTCTGCTGGATGTGGTCGTCACTTCCAAGCTGCACGTCCTGTCGGTTAGCGTGCTGCAGATCGAGCAGGAATCGCGAAATAAGAATTGTTGTGATACTGCGTGGGTCGAGATTATCAGTACGAGCCGAAGCAGAAAGGGGACGAGAGGCGCACGGGTCCGTGAAGACGGCGATCAGGCTTTTACCGAGACCGAAAATCTGGAAGAATATAGGATCAGCTTGGAGGATCTCGTGTTCGAAACACTGTATTTCCTGACCGATGTGAGCGTGAAAGTCATGTGGAGCACATTGAGGACGAAGAGGACGCTGCAGTGTCATGTCAGACGACGATTATGGTGCGCAACGGGAGGAAAATTACACGAAGTAGATTGTTCCTGGGAACGACCATGAGCAACATCGAACGGGAGCAGACAATGATGAAGTGGGATACGGACCATTCCAGAACATGATTGTAGTGAGAGACTTATGCGCTTTCTCGAAGGAGAAACGCGGTAAGACCGAAGTCTTGACTAACGTCCGCCATGTCACCAGGATCAGGAGGAAGTCTGCGATGATCAGACCGCCACGAGATACGACAGGAACTGTGATACGCTGTGAGTTCCTACTATCATGTAAATTCAAGGAGCGCAAGCATACATCTGCGTTCCAAGTCAGCATGACGCCCATGAAGATATACAATGAAACCGACATGATGGTTTCGACCGGGGTGACGTTGATTTGCGCTTCGCAGTTGCCTACTGGAAGCATCGAGCCTCGGATGCCTTGTCCGTATTGAATCTGTGAGTCATCAAGAATGAGCACATCTATGCGCCGGTAGAGGACACACGGACGTGACTCACGAAGTTCACCACAAAGGGCGTGAGCGAGAGGAGGAAGATGATCGCAGATAGGACATAGTTCGAGGACAATGCATACGCTCGCATGGCGGAGAATACTGCAGGTCGTCCGTAACGTCAGTTCGATATCAAGACATGCAAGGTTCGACTCACGAGCGATCGGGACAAAACGAAGGAAGTTCACCACGTTGAAAGCTTGGGCTATCAAGTTGCAGCTATCGGCGACGGAGGCGGTGAGCTCGAGGGCAACGAACGCTCGACAGAGACTCGAAGCATTCTCACCTCTGTTTGCGAGGAGTCAGCTCTCGGAGATGGTAACACCTTTGACACTTCGAATGTCCACGTACCGTATCAGAAAGTGTAGGGACGTACTCCACGATGTCGAGTACCTCGTAGAGAAGGGTGGCATATCGGAGACTGAAGAAAAGGATAGAGGCTCCTGTGAGGGTACCGGTCCAGAAGAGGCGGACTTCACGCCCGAGAGTCAGGAAGTAGTCATATAGCAAGAACACTAGAGGGTGGGATAGGTCAGATGTGGCGTATTGCTCAAGAAGAAGTGCTGTGCGTACCGATTGGTACAAGTCCAATGTATGTCCCCGATAGCCTGGAATCACATGAAGTTAGCAGTGAGAGATGTCGAGCATCTGACGATGTCGAGTCAGCGGGACGTACATGGAGCTATAGAAGTCGATCAGCTGAGCTGCTTCGGGAGAGGACATGTCGACCAGAGCGTTATCTGAGAGAACGTTTTCCGGAAGAGCATTGTCAGAGCCACGGTACTTATATCTGACGTCGACGGTGCGACTCGAAGCTGAAACCTGCCCTTGACCATTCTTCGTATGTTTCCGGGTGAGCTGAGACCGCAAGTAGACCAGAATGTCTATGTCGGAAATCACAGAAGTAAGTAGACTTTCATTAGAAGTGGTCCATCTTCTGCAGGGTCCGGCGCCGGTGCGGCAAGACTTCTGTGCATGGTATATATAGAATGGCTTCGAAGTCTCATGACCATCCAGCGCCTTGGGTTCAGAGTCGCCACGTCCCCAGCATTCGCTCAGGTGTATACGGGTAATCTGAACCTGTGAGGAGTGGTTTGAATACTGGGTACACGGTGGAGACTTGAACAAATAGACCCACCTGTGACGGGAACAGCCTTGACCATTCGGCATTATCCTCGCCGTATGGCAGGTTGCATTGACGCAGGGCATGGAATCCGAGAATCAAGTTCTGCCATATCATACGGGAAGACAGTAGTGAATACTATCGCGGCGGTCATCGACGTAAGCACGAGGCACCAATGGAAGCAGCAGCACGGCGTACAGCCTACCAAGCTTCGAGCGGTTGCCGGCTAACCTTCGCAAAGGCAAAGAAGTGAAGAAAGCATCGCATTCGATGATGGCATTGGGTTCGCATCAACATTGTGCGTACGAAAAGCTGTGGTGCGCGGGAGTCAGTGATCGGCGCGACGAAAGGAAGTTAACACTCACACAGCAACTTTGCTCATCGTCCCTTCGGGGTCGAGCGGTTACCGGTGGCCGGTGAGCTGCGACCCGCACGAAGTCCGCAGATACAAGATGTGATGTAGGGAGCAAAATGAACTCAGAAACTGTCCAAAAAGTTCCGCAGGGTTGAGAGCGATAGAGGCTGAGACAAGGCGAAGGTTCCAAGGGATATGATATGTAGGTCGCGGAGCAAGACATGATACGTATCCAGGACATACGCGAAAGCTAGCATAGGTGCCTCCTCCTTGTAGAGACCGAGTAGATTGACCATGCCTCTCTCGGAAGGCGATTGATAGGAAAGGTAGAGTTCCATCGCGTCTTCAACTGAAGATCTCCCTCGTCCAACTTCGATCTGAGCTCTCGTGCACTAATCGTCCATATTCCCTAAGGTAGTTAGAGTAGTGTTACCAAACCAGTGCCAGTGTCGCTTCAAGCCGTGAATGTGACCGAGAAGATATCGACAAGTTCTTGTTGCAGCGATTGACGAGCCTGGACGTTGTTATGTTTCAATCAAGACATCAAGTTGCAAAGAATTTTTGAGCTTACCATCGCGACATAGTGGAGTTAGAGCAAATGTGAGAACTTCGTGCCCGAGCTCAGGACGGTGATGGACGTCGAGATGTAGGCTGGCGGGATGTCTCGAAAAGGAAAATGCTGCCCTGCGCGGTAGACGCTGAATATTTCCCATCGGCTTGCTTGCCTCGCCTCCACGTCCTCCTCGGCTTGTCCTTCCTACATATTTATCCTCCGCCTCCTGGAAACTCTGCGGACGCGGTCAGCAACCTTTCAGTCGTCGTATTTGTGCTCGTGCTCGTCATCAACCGCCCGCTGTTGGATCTGGACGACATGGCCGACGCCCAACCCCAATCGTCTGGTTCAAAGTCAATCCTTGGATTCGAACTTCCGAGAGATGGCAATAAGAAACCAGTTCCGAAGTGGGTTCCGGTTACGCTGGTATGTGTTCATGCACCATCTTCGAAACAACTCTCATGATGAGCACAGCTGGCCTTCTCGACAGTAGCTATGACCGTACCCATCGTTCTGCTGCTCCGACATCGCGCGGCGACTGTAGGCAAAAGACTGGCGGACGCCCCACCGCCACCTCGCCGGACAACGAGCTCGAAGGGCATCGCACTCGCAAACCCGAATCCATCCTTGTTCTCCGTCAAGGACTCCGTGATTTCTTCGGCAGAAGCCAGTACGTCTTCTGCCCCTGCCATGGCCAAAGCGGGCGACAACTTCAACGGCGCATTGCACTGCGCAAAAGCGTTCTGCATCGCGACGATGGCGGTCGGGGCAGGAGCAATGGCTTCAGTCTGGGGCATACGTCAGTATATGGGGGTCGAGACGGTGAGTACTCACGCTTTTTGTACGTGTTCCTCCTCCAATTCCTCCCAATACAGACCCAAGAGTTCGCGGATCGGATGCGCTTGGCCATTCTCTCCCGGATGCCCGTTCTGTCTGCCCGCATACATCGCCCGCCAGCCCCCGAAGACGGCGACGCCCTGCTTCCTCCAGAACCGGTGGTGACTGCCGAACCCGAATTGGCATCATTGGACGCGGGCGAGGAGTGGACATGGGCGGCGGCGGAGAGCCGACTCAAGGAGGCATTCGACAAACATGGGTTTTACGGTTGGGCTGCAGCGGCCATGCGGGAGTTGGAGGCCGAGGGTCGGTTAGAGCGGTCCAAGAGGGGACATGTGTAGTCGATATGGACAAGGTCCCCGTCGCCAGGTATGTGTCCGACAAGATATCTGGACGGTACCTCTCATCGCCGCTCCTCCAGTATTGTGCGATGCTGTATCCAGCTTTACCACAAAATAAGTACATATAACATTTCAATATCGTCGCGTTGCGACTTCGGCAACAGTCAGACTCAGGTGAGTGCGATCCTGTACCATCTTGTATTTCTATCTGCAAGAACGCGGTGTGGACCGGAGTCATGTGGCTACCCGGATCCCTCATTCCATAACATTTGCACTTGAGACATATTGGTATGATACGTCAGTGCTGCGACATCGCCTGCCATTTGTCGTTGCTGGTAGAAGGTAGAGTGGCCCATCTATTAGATCACGCTGGATACTCCATATCCAACAAAGCCCGCCAAGATGTCAATATATCGAATGGAACACGTTACTCGCACACCCGGGACATTCGGACCTTCCTGGTCCAGTGTCTGCGGGACCAGAGGCGCCCGGCGTTTGTCGGAGAAGCTGAAGCTGAGCCAAAGTTCGAGGATCCACGTCTGATTCAAGTCTACTCATGTGTGTCTGTCACGGTTGTTCTTCCATCCGCTCACTCGATAGCTTCCACCCTCAGAACACGTGGAACTCAGGCTTGGCCTCGTCAGCAGTGATTGTAACTGTCACAAGGAGGATTGTCTCCACCGGTCGCTGAATGAGTATACACGACGCGTCTTGTTTCCGCTGATGTCCGTAGCTGATATCCCTCGTTTTCCAAACGTACTGCAGCGCTCTGATTTAAAGACAACGTCTTGGCTCGTGAGAAGTGGGCATGCGGCTGCGTCGTCGACCATACCCGCGCAATATTCAGTGTGGACGCGTTTACGCTGCTCTAGACTGTTGCATGAGAACCGAAGGCGTTTCTCTTTTCCAAACACACAGGTTCGGTTGGTTGTATATCACATACGGTCACCGACAACCTCCGACGCCTCAGCTGCTCTTTCCGCCAAGACATTCCCTGCAGAACGCTGAATTGATGGCGAGCCGTCGAGTTCACAGTTCTGACAGATCATGATGAGTCTTGATGTTCCATTGTTTCCTTCTCGACGTTTGTATAGCGTGGGCCGCGCGAGACATCTACTCTGTGGCCAGGTTCTGGTGGGCACGTTGAATTGCGATGATAACGACGTCGCGCTGACTTGTGTTGTCATTCTGTAGTTTGCTACCGGAGTAGTCCTTGGCATCGACGTGGACCGCGTCGACCCAGGACGAGCACGCGGACGTGGGGAAGTATCAAGGGTCCATCGCTCACTCGGTTTCCGGGAAGGCAGAGGTGACGGATCCGCGTCGGTATCCCATGGCAGAACTCGTCGATGCAAGCCACGAGCAGACAACAAGCTTACTATCTCTAGTGCGGAAGATAGGTACGTATTCGACCCGCTGTGCTGGACGGTAGATTCGACGCATTGACTGATGCAGCCCTCGGATTTCCTCGTCAGCTTACCTGTTTGGAGTATCACCTCCCCGACGCGGGAACTCGGGTTGAGCGAAGCCGGCGGTAGGACATGTCCTTTGTACCTCGACGCGGCAGTCCAACCACCGGCGGATCGTTATCGTATTGCTTCGCAGCCTCGTGATGTTGCGTGCCTCTGGCATGCATGGCCATTGTTGGGCAGCGTACGGCCTTGGGCACCGACTCGTCTTGGGATCCACATGGTCGTACTCTCCGAGCGCGATCCCGCCTACGGAACATGTAACGACGCGAGCAGCACGCGATAACATGGAGGTATAAAAGCTGCCTACATCCCATCCGTAGTGCGACAGGCGACTTCGTTCACCGTCGTAGCTCCAGACAGACTCACCGGTCTCAGTCTCTCCCCGCCCCCGCGCACTTCCGCACTTGTTCACGGACCACCCCCGAACCCAACTTGAACCATGTTCGCCTTCAAGAAGGTCTTCGCATCCGTCTTCCTCGCGGTACTCTGCGCACACACTGCTACTGCGGTGCCGTACCCCGTCACTTCCAAGTACGCCACCCACCGCACTCGTGAGGTCGGGGACTTCACGATCGAGGCTTACCACCCCGCCTCGAGCTACGAGGTGACTCCTGCCGTTGGCTTTGTGTCTTGCCTACCACTGATCACTTGCGCTCGTCTAGACCTTCGGGGAGGGTATTGATCACCCCCTGTCGAAGCGCTCTGACGCGTCTCTCGAAGACTCCGCTGTTGCCTTTGTGCAGTCGCGCCATGGTGTCGACTCCGATGCCGTTCACGTCCGCTCCTCGTTCGAGGGCGAGACTGCCAAGCACGTCTACTTCAAGCAGGCGGTGAACGGCGTCCCCGTCGCCAACGCGGTTGCGAACGTCGCCTTCAACAAGGACAACAAGGTCGCCGCGTTCGGCTCTTCGTTCGTCAAGGCGTCCAAGGTCGCGGCGGCCACCCCGTCCGTCACCGTCGAGGACGCCATTGCAGCTGCTGAGAAGCAGCTCGACGGCAAGTTCGACGCCGAAAACTTCCCCGAGCCCCAGCTCGAGTACTTCGCGAAGGATGACGGCTCTCTCGTCCTCACGCACTCCTTCCAGGTCCGCAACGAGGCGGCCAGCACTTGGTTCGAGGCGTTCGTCGACGCGCACACCGGCGAGCTCGTCTCTATCGTCGACTTCGTCTCCAAGGCTTCGGTGAGAATCGTGTATCTATCTATGATGTGTACTTGGCCTGATGCATCATCTGCAGTACCTTGTTCTCCCCATCACCAAGGAGATCCCCACGGAGGGCTTCCAGACGCTCACCGACCCCCAGGACACCACTGCCTCTCCTCAGGGCTGGCACAACGACGGCACGACCTCTACGACCACTACCGCCGGTAACAACGCCATCGCGTTCAAGAGCAGCCAGAGCTCCGTGACCTCGCAGTCCGGCTCCGGCCTCGTCTTCAACTACCCGGTCAGCTTCTCTAGCGCCCCGACGACCACTGCGAACGTGAACGCGGCGCGCGTCAACGCATTCTACATCGTCAACTCCGTGCACGACATCCACTACCGCTACGGCTTCACAGAGGCCGCGTTCAACTTCCAGAAGAACAACTTCGGCAAGGGCGGCAAGGCCAATGACCGTGTCACGGTCTCTGTGCAGGACTCCGCTGGCCTCGACAACGCCGACTTCTCTACGCCTCCCGATGGCCAGAGCGGTGCCATGCGCATGTTCCTCTGGGACCTCACCAGCCCCCAGCGTGATGGTGCTCTCGAGAACGATATCATCGCCCACGAGAACACCCACGGTCTGACCAACCGCATGACCGGCGGTGGTACCGGCCGCTGTCTCCAGACTACCGAGGCTGGCGGCATGGGTGAGGGCTGGTCCGACGCCTTCGCTGAGTGAGTTCTTTATCACCTGCATTTCGCACGGCAGAAACTAACAGTGTGTTACAGCTGGCTCCACCAGACCGATGCGACGACGGACAACTTCGTCATGGGCCAGTGGGTCATCAACGACTCGGCGGGTATCCGCACGCACCCGTACTCGACGTCAGCCTCGACGAACCCGCTCCGCTACTCGTCCATCAAGACGCTCAACGAGGTGCACAACATCGGCGAGGTCTGGGCGAACCTCCTTCACAACGTCTATGCCTCGCTCGTCTCGGCGCACGGCTTCGCCGCGGACGCGCGCACGAACCCGGCCAGCACCGCGGGCAACTCGGTGTTCCTGCATCTCTTCCTCGACGCGCTCGCGCTCCAGCCGTGCAACCCCACGTTCCTGACTGCGCGCGATGCGTGGATCCAGGCCGATGCGAACCGGTACAGCGGCGCTAACAAGTGCTTGCTCTGGAAGGCGTTCGCCAGCAAGGGCCTTGGTGTCAACGCTCAGAACCACAACGATGACAGCACTGTGCCCTCTGGCTGCTAGACGTCTCGCTCACGAGTATTTATAGTTATCAGGTCTAGACGGATGATCTCTGAAAAAGTTGTTGTACACGAGTGTAATACCAACTCCTCCTCTACGTGCAATGCCTTGTACCGTGCTCAACGTCAGCAAGTTATGCGTACATTGTTATCGTTTGATACAGGGTCTTATACGGGAACGAAAGAACAAGTAAGCCAAGTAAGCCAAGAAATAAGCAGGTGCTTTCATTCGGGTAAACCCCATATAAGTTTAGAGTTTTACTTGGTAAGAATCGGTTTCTAAACCATATTGACATGGTGGCGCTACAGCAGGTTGTCGGGCCGGACCCAACTTGACTCTCGCCTCATCTTTGCTAGCTTCATCCTTGGAATCCAAGTGCACCCACGTGCGGTGACGAATGCCAGGTTTTCTTTCAAATACGTCTACCGTCAATGAATGTGTTGGGACCCATCCGATCCTGGTATCTTCAGAATGGTGGTGAGGGTACAATCTGATCGCAACTGATTGCTACTAGCTTACTCACTGTGGTCTCGAACTTGATGAATCGCTTGCGGCTGACCCCTTCAAGTCCTCCGCAACAACGTCCGTTGCAATCCAGGTCGTATTCGAGTTAGATCATTTCGCGGTTAGTACGTTTGGTCAGCCGCGGACGGTTCTATCGATCCGGACTCGGGCCCACAGACGGTCCATCATCCGCACATCCTACGTCTCATTCGGCATAGCAAAGCGACACGATGGCAAGACAAGAATGATTCCAATCAAGTCTCTCACTGTATATCCAAGGTTCAACACAAGATCGTCACCAGTACTGTACAGTTGTCATTGCTGCTGGTGTCTCCATCCACATTCATAAGCCTGGGACGCTGTACACGCTCAGAAGACTTCCCTCAATAGACGGGTCGATTCTGTTTCGGCCTGCCACTGCGACGCTCCTCGGATGCATGCTGCAGCTTGGCTAGTCGGTCGGGTGTTCTTAGGCTCTAACGGACCTCGGTCTGTTTCGCAACGTCACGCCACCTGCTTCCGCCCTCCCATCAGGTCCGCAACCGCTCCCTGGTCAAGATCACAACTTGGAGAGACAAGCCTACCGGAAACGCATGAACCGTTCTGAAGTGGTCCAGGACAATTCCAAACCCATCGCGGCTAAGCGCGTCCTCCGTAGACCCGCATCGCTAGCCCGCACTACCCCTCTACCAGTCCGACGAAAATCGCTAAGTCCCATCTTCCAGTGGATTCAATGGGGGGCCAGGATATGTATATAAGGACCCCATGTCTGCACCGTAAGTCCTCATCATCGTCCACTCTCGTCACCCACACCTACACCTACACCAGTGCACTTACCAGTCACACTGCCTGTTTACTGCAACCATGCTCTCTGCCAAGTTTGCCACTCTCGCGGCGATCGTCTTCGTGGCTACTGTGCAAGGCAGTGAGTACAGTCTCGCTGTGGCTATGATTCCTGAATACTGACTGTGATTTCCTGCAGCTGCTATTCCCGTCCAGCCCTCCGTTCCTGTACCTGCCGTCCCGGTCAGCGCACCGTCGGCCTCAGTCAGTGCACCTTCTGTGCCGGCCAACATACCGTCCATGCCGGTTAGCGTGCCTGCTGCTCCTGTCAGCGCACTCCCCACCTCAGTCAGCGTGCCGGCCACGCTCCCAGTCGATGCATCATCGGCGCCCTCTGTGACCACGCCTTCGGTTGCGACTCCTTCCGCACCGACGATCCCGAAGGTTGACATCGATCTCCCCTCTGCGCCCAACACCGTGCCCTCCGCACCAGTTAGCTCGCCCTCTGCACCGGTCAGCGCGTCCTCGATTCCATCCAGCGCACCTTCGGCCCCCGTCAGCATGCCCTCCGCACCTTCCATTAGTGCGCCTGCTGTGCCGTCCATGAACACGCCCGAGGTTGCTACTCCTTCCACCCCGACGACGCCCAAGGTCCTTGTTGACCTCCCGGCAGTACCGGTCAGCGCACCCTTCGCACCTGTGAGCGCACCGTCGGCACCAGTCGAGCCCTCTGTCCCTGTCAATGCGCCCCCGGCACCGGTCAGCGCACCCAGCGCACCTTCCGCTCCTATTAGCGTGCCCTCGGTCGCTGTTCCGAGTCCTTCTGGCTTGACGACCCCCAAGGCCTTCGTCGACCTCCCGTCGGTATCCGTCAGCTCACCTTCCGCGCCGGTCAGTGCGCCTTCCACCAGTCCTTCGACTATCGCCATGAGCATGCCGTCGGTTCCAGTCAGCGCCCCTTCGGTCAGCGCACCCTCTATCCCTTCCGAGGCTGGTGCACCCACTACGCCCAAGCCTTCAGAGTCGGTCGCTGCACCTTCCCTCCCCATCAGTGCGCCTTCCGCCCCGAGCGTCAGCGCACCCTCTGTACCCGCCGTCGACGCGACGTCAAGCATCCCGGCGCTCCCCACGAAGAGGGCTGACCTCCACCCCCACGCCCTCCCTGCTCGGGACTAAACCATAACTCGTCCCAGGGAGAGCTACAGCGCGTCGCGTTGGACATAGGGTTGGCATCCACCATCATAATGTATAGACTGATAGACTGGATCCTGGCGATCGGACAATTTTCTGCATTAGAGTTGTATCAATGATCTTCGTAATTTTCATCATACGTCTCGCTATTCTGCTATTCTGGGCGTGAAAGTTGCAGAGTCGACATCGTGGAAGCTGGCTGCCGCCGCCGCGAACTTGCCTTGCAATGCTACAGTAAGTCAAAGAGCCTCACCTTCGCTTCAGGCTGTCGGGAGGGATGGTTGATAATACCAGCTCCATGGCTCTGCATCGCTAGATGCCAAGGCTAAATGCGGCGTGGCCAGGTGAGCTTTGGACTTTCAGCGCAATCACCCCGTCTCATGTGGAGATATGTACTATGAGAATGTACGCTTGTCCACAAACGCACTAAACCCATCGAGCAGTGTGTTCCTTGTCTGCATTTTTCATTGATCATTGTCTGAGAACCTTGAAAAGCATACGTACCGCAAGCTGTTCTTGAATATGCCACGGGCTACTACCCTCCCTGCCCAGAGCACAGCAAAAGGCCTTGAGTTCTGACCGACATCGCAACCAAGACTAGCAGTACAAGCATTGTGGTGCATGAAGCGTCTTCGATCAGGAGCAGAGGCAGAAGGCGAATAGGGCCTTCGATGTATTGGCCAAAGGCAAGAGAAAAGGCCGGCGTGTATTGGCGCGTCTCCAACAGACATGTTCATCAGAGTCATTCATCGTCGCATTCGTGTTCATACACATCAGCACGGAACTCACGGCTTCGCCAGCGCCGCAGGATGGATCATCGTCGCAGTGTTCAACGCCCTCTTTGCCTTCGTAACGAACCTCCGCGCCGCGGAGCGTTTCTTGTACCATGTCTGCAGCAGCGCCTCCACCTCCATCTTGGACTCGCGGCGAGACGAGAGGGGCGTAACGCGCGGCACGGAAATCTGCATGCTGAGTGGTATCCGCTGTACCGGAACGAGCAGAGCGAGACACCCCAGTCAACATCATGCATAGCTCTCAAATACCATACGTGAACGGCGGTACTCACCTCCCCAGGGTAAGAGCCGTATGGGGGCTGGACGAGTCGAAACTCGACATCATGCTCTTCGCAGAACTCGTACAACGCCCGAATGTCGTCCAGTGGGTCCTCTCTATCAATGCACTGTCTGTGGTAGGTGAGAGAGGCGAGGTTACCTCCCGTACGCTCATAGAATTCGTGGAGATCGGCGAGGATCTCGTCGTAGTCTACGCCCTCGAGAGCGTCGAGTGTGATGTGTCGAATACTCGGCGGAAGTGGGGAGAATGCGGGGGGCGGATACCGCGGATGTGTCATCCAGACCTCTTGGAGCTGGCAGAGAGGAGAGAGGTCGTCCTCCTCCGTGACTCGCGAAACGAAGAGCGAGCGAACATGGGTGGCACCGAGCTCGGGGAGCGATGTAGGCGAGAAGCTAGGGCACTGAACTTGCAGCGCCTCGAGCGTCTCGCACGAGCCCGCGGCAGCACCAGACAACGCCCAATCCACGACTACGTGCGTTCCTCTGCGGAAGTTCGTGTATCGCAGCTCGCGGAGCCGCCATGCAGGAGCCGGGAAGGACAGGACTGGGAGCGCATCTTCAGCAGGGCTACAGTCGATGTCGAGGATCTCCACTGCGGGGAAGAGTGGAAGGGTCTGGAAGAGGACGGAGTAGGTGTACGCCCGAACGTGCAGCATCTTGATGGATTGCGCGACGCGAGCGAGACGTGCGAGGACGTTTGGACGGAAAGACGCGTGGTAGAGGCACATGCGCAGCTCCTTCAAGTTAGTGCACATCTCGATGATGTCCGCGTATATCTCCTGGTGGTCGAGCGACATAGACAGTGTTTGGATGGAACCGGTGAGCATGTCGGCGTGTTTCTTGTCTTGAATGGAAGCTATAGCCCTCAAGAACGCCTTGCAGTGGCTGGCGCCGCGATTCAGCGCGACGCGCTGGAAGAGTAGCTGTTGGGCGTGGGGTCTCCATGCGCGACAGACTAACGCGTACTTCTTCAACCACCCGTAAGACGGGACGAGGTCGTCGTATTGCGCCTCACGAAGGATGTCGATCCACAGCTCGATTGGAAATCCAGGAGACCCCTGCTCGACCGCAGGCTGGGCCCTGACAGAACATCAGCAGATCGTAACGCATCACGTACGGATCGGACTCACCTCTTCTTCCCCTTCCTGCTGAATACCGACATGGCAGGGAGACCGGGAGGAGAAAGACAACCGCGAAGCTGCCGTCGATGCTTTATGGCCCCGCCGCCTCTGTGCGGTCGGATCGCCGTCAATCGTCAATCGTGTTCAGCTGACAGGCACGACTGAGCGCGGACCTGCGCCATCAGCGTCGGACTACATCATTCCGGTGAATTTGAACTTCTATATTCTCGTGATTACCCTCTCAATCCCAGTATCCATGCATGAGGACCAGGCTGAGGTCTAGAATACGTCAAGTCAAAGACTCGCACGGACGCTCACGTGTCCAGACTGGGATCAAAGACCAGCAGGCAATGCCATTGCCATAGCGGTTTGCTGATAAGTACGTTGAAGACGCTAGAGGCTAGAGCCCATGGGCATGATGGTACGTACCTCATGTCGTTGATGTCATGGCAACATGTACCAAGCTTAGAGGTTTGCACAATGGTTATCTTTCCAAGCCCGAATTCGCACCTGTTCGCACGCAGGAACTTTCCCTTGCGCGAGGAGATGTGATAGAAGGTTGGAGCAGTGAGCGGGGAGGTAGACATGTACTCTAACCGAAGCTTGAGGGCTTTGGGGGTTCTGGCAGTGGTAGAGATACATATAGAAATGGCGACTAGAAGCATGGTCACGAGGCAGGGTGAGCGGGTTCGGTAATTCCTCGGAGAAGGTCAAGCCAGTTTCCTTCGCAATGCAGTCCAAGAACGCTGCAACTTTCGACTCCTTCGGAGATCCTGCGCGGAGCCTCGATGCTTCCTACAACGACAAGCGAGGATGTTGCAGTATAAGGATAGTGGTATGAAATGGAAGTGATGTGCAGGTCGGATGACTCAACATGCGATGGGTTGCAAAGGTCATAGGTTGGCGGCTTAAGTGACGGGCGCGACTATAACCTTACCTTGATAGGGAAAGTCATGAGCGTGCCCGCATGCCGTCAGGCCTCTCGGAGAGTCATGCCCGGAGGAGAAGCTTACCAGTAACCAGACTACCGCAGGAAACGCGGTAGTTCCGCAAAGTAAAAGGAGTTACTATTCTACAACCTCGCCCAGCGACTACCATTCGACTAGCTGGTAGACTCTAGAACAATCCGCCTGCGGAAGAACACAAACCGTGCCCAAAAGGAAGGGTAAACGATAGAAACATGGATCACAAGTCACAAGTCAACAACTACTACAAGGTAAGACCCGAAGTGAAAGTGAACAGGGGGCGAAGCTGAGGATGGTCACAGACACGAGAAGCTCTACGCACGCTACAGGTCGAAACACAAGGGGACGAAATGAGTGTGAGTTCAATAGAAGAGGCTCCGGATGAGATGCTAAGGATGCATGGGCATGGACGAAGGCGGGAATGGAGACGGCTGGGGTAAATGGGACGAAAAAACGTAGCGCTACATGTTTTCCGGGGGACATACATCGTAAGGACGAAGCAAAGAACGACGACGACGACGACAAAATAGGTCCACAGCGTTCAATCATCCATGGAGAGCGCCATGCGGCATATGGGACACACCCGCGCCGTGCTCAGCCAGCGGCGGAGGCACACCTCGTGGAACCTGCCAACAAACGAGCTGCATCAGTACGAGTTACGCACCAAACACGAACACGACGAGCGATCATGAATATACGCCAACAGCAGCAGCAACCGCCACCATAGCATCACGAGGATCGCACGCACGAACAGCGCGAACCCGGCCACGCCGCGCCGCGCAGAAAACGCAAGGAACGAGCAAACAAGCAAAGAAAGGACACTCACGAATGCCTACACACAGGCGTCAGCGCCGCCCGCTCCTCCTTCCTGAACTGTGACAGACACACCCCGCACCGGTCCACCGGCACGCCTAGCAGCGACAGCTTCAGCTTCACCCGTCCGTCCTTGAGCACCCTGCGGCGCTTCACCTCGATCGTGCCCGTGAACGGCACCGTCTGTTTCTCCGCTGCCGCCGTAGTCGCCGTCGTAGCAGGGCGCGCAGCAGGCCCGAGCACTTCCTCGACGAGGAGCAGGTCCTGTGTACGTGCGCGATGGTCGATACGGGTGAACACGGGATAATGAAAAGAGGAGACAGAGACCCACCTCGTAGTTTCGCCCGTCCGCGGCCCCGTCGAGCGCACGCGCCGCGATGACGTCCAAGTCCGTGATCTGCAGAAACTCCGGCCGCGGAGCCTCGTCTCCCTCCCTGACGTCCTCCAGCACGCTCCCGCCCGACGTCGAGCGCTCCATCGCCTCCGGCCGCGGCGGTACTGCGAGCGTTGACACGGGCGCGGCAGTCACGCCGAGAGGTGCTGGAGTGGGATGTGGTGGGGGCGGCGCTGCAGAGGTACCCAGAGGTAGAAGCGCCGCGCGCACAGGCGATGGGGACGGCGGAGGAGACGGAGAGGGTGAACGCGAAACAGGCGGAGGAGGGGCCTCCTCGCCCACGCTCGCCTCCGGGACGCGGTTGACGGGGTAGCCGTCCGGGACCCGCTTCACAGGAACCGCCTCGTGCTCCGCTGCTGGAAGTCTCGGCAACGGTCGCCCGCGGTAGTGTTGCTGGGTCGAGCCAGCGGCGCCGGGGGACGGACACGGGAACGTGGGCGTGGTAGGCGTGGATACGTTCACGGAGACGGGCGACGCGGGCACGGAGGGGCAGGCAGAGACGGAGATGGGCGACACGCGTTCGCCATCCCCTCGCCTGTCGCTCTCACCGGCGTCCATGAGCTGCTCGATGGACGCACATTCGCGCGTGGCGCTCTCTGGCTCCGGGACCTCCTCGACGTCCGGACACGACGAGGACACAGGCGCCGGGAGCGAACTCGACATGGACGCTGGGCTCGTGTCGCAGTGCAGCGTGGCCAACGCCTTGCGATTCGACGGCGGTGGGGTGACCGCACGACGTCTCCGCACATGTGCATGCCCGTCGGACGCAGTGACTGGCATATCTGCATGGAAGAACTTGGTAGGACTTCCACCCCGCGGCGTTGCGGGATGAGATACGGACTCCTGGGGGACAGACATGGTCATCGCCATCGCCATCGCCGGCAGCGGTGCAGACTGGTGGCGGAGGGCAGTCTTCTCGCTGCGGGTGAGGGCGGCGATGGCGGGATGCACTGGATGTGGAGCAAGATTGGGCAGCGTCGTCGTGTGCGCGGTGGGGGTCGCTAGCGGAGACGGACGGACCGGGGAGCCCGACGTCGGGGTCTGTGACAATGGGGAACGGGAGGCTGGAGATGACGGGGCCTTCCACACCACCGAGGGCGAAGGCCGTAGAGCACGGGGCGTGCCCGGCGCTGGTGTAGGAATAGCGGTCGGACTTGACGGTGTCATGGGCGTCGTGGGCGTCATAGGACTGGGTGTAAGAGGCGTCCGAGGGGATGGCAATGTGACCGGACTAGCATTCGCCGCTGCCGCCGCCGCCGCCTGCGTCTGGAGGTATGCCTGTCTTAGTTGTGTAGAATTCCCAAGCATGCGCAGCGGAGACTTCTCGGGCAGGTACGGACGTGCCGACGCTGGAGAAGTAGGCTTCGCAAGAGTCGTCGTGACAGCTACGGGAGACATGGCCGGCAAGAGGGGTGAGGTAGGGGTAAGTGGACTATCCAGCGGCGCTGAGCGATGGCGAAGAGGTCTGTTAAGAAATGCATTGCGCGCCGCCTCGGATGTCGGAGAAGACGGTGACGCTGTCGTGGACTCGGGGTTAGACCGCGCCGGCGAAGTGGGCGCAGTAGAACCGTTGGAATGCGACGCAGAATGTGTCGACTGGGACGAGTTCACTGACTCTCCTTCTACGCTGACAACCTCCCAGCCATCCGCCTCCGAGGCAGAAGACGAATCAGACGACGATATGAAGCTAACGTTTGGGTGCTCGCTCGCGCTAAGACCTGTGACAGGCAAAGATTGTGAGCGAGAGTGCTCACGCTCCTTGCCCTTGAGGGACCCGAACAAGCGTTTCACGCCGAAGCTCTCCCGCCGCTTGATGGACTTCGTGCTGGACGGTACCGAAGTCGCGCTCTTCTCAGTGTGGTTGTGATGAAGCGCATTCGTGAGCGACAGTGTGACAGTGCTCGCCCATGCGCTGGGCATCTTGAAGAACGACGTGCTCGTACTTGGAGACATGGGCGACGTGGGCGGACTCGACGGTTCTGGACTCTGCGACTTGAACATTAACTGTGATCGGGACCTCGACATGAAAGTCGCCTTGGAGTGGGACGGCGCCGGGTGCAGGTAGGGCGACTTGCCCTTCACGGGCAGCGGGCTGCGCCGTGAGCTCGTGGTGTCGTCGTCGTCCTCTAGGTCTTCGTCGCTGGCCTCGTCAATACTCTGTATATCGTTGCACTCAAGCGGACGGAGAGAGCCGCAGTGTGAGCACCGCCGGGTGTGGTTGTCGACTGGTGTCCCCGAGCTGCCGCCGGCGAGAGCAGTGAGTGCCTCTTCGGTGTTTCGTCGCTCAAACTCGCGCTGTACACGCTCTTCGAGTGAAAAGCCGAGACGTCGGTCAGCTGACCACCGTTGACGAGGATCCCAGGTGAACTCCTCGAAGACGTCAGACGCTGTAGCAACAGACGTGCGAGACTGCGGGTACGGTGAAGAGGGTGGTGACGACTCGAATGACGGGTGCTGGGTTGGGTGAGGAAGAGAGACTTGTGATGTAGCAGCAGAAGAGACGGTCGGAGAAGATATGGGTATTGAGGAGACGGCAGGAGAGGACGTGGGTATTGATGAGACAGCGGTGGGAGCATCGCGTAAAGCGTGCGCGGGGGACAGCAAAGTGGTTGTCGAGGGGGACGTGAGACGGTACGGTGCAGCAGCGGGAGAGCGTTCACGAGGCTCGGGTGCAGGAATGTCATATATTGGAGACCGTTCACGCCGTTGGGGTGCGAACTCATCAAAAGCCAACGGCGACCGCTCACGTGGGTGCTCGAGAGATGAATGTGGGACCGACCTTGGCTGCGGTGGGCGTAGGAGAGGCGTGTCTGAAAACGCAGTAGACTCTGTGTCGACCGTGCTCGGTAGTGTCGCAGTCGAGCTCAGCGCGAGAGGGGACGGGGAGGGATGATGAGATCGAAGAGTGTGAGGAGCGACAGACCTGACGAGGGACACCTGGGACACCTCGGGAGACTCGTACAATGTGCCAGTGGATGCCGCGGAAGGATGGAGGGATCGAGGAGAGTGAGGATCAACAGACCTGACCTGGGACACCGCAGGAGACTCGCCGGTGGACGTTGCGGAAGGTTGAAGGACGGACCTGACTAGGGACACCTGAGACACCGCGGGGGACTCGTACAACGTGCCAGTGGACGCCGCGGAGGACGGCACGGGAACCGGAGGGAGGGATGGCGTCAGAGACTGGGGTGTCTGCGTCTGCGGCTGCACCTGGGTCTGCGTGGGCGGCTCCAGTGCGCCCTGTGACGAAGCCGCAGACGAGGCCAGATGCGGCGGTACGTGCGGGGAAGCAATCGCATCCTCGAACGAGGGTGGGGGATAGTCAGGGATCGACTGGTCTGCGCTCGGATGAGGAGAGATGAGTATGAAAACAGGGCAAAGACGCACCGTCGACTATGGGGTCGTACCGCCTCGAGGACGTGCTCGGGGAGGGCGCCGTGGGGCTCGATATCGCATGTTTTCGGGTGCGAATGTGGGCGGGGGCGGGATGGAGCTTGCGGGAGGAGGAGGGCGGGACGGCAGTGGTGAAGCGAGGCTCGTCGTCGTCTAGCAACCTGTCCCTGTCTCTGTCCCTGCTGGCTGGAGGCTTCTTCTTCTTCGTGGGTTTCCTGATCCTCCCTGCGTTCTGAGGCGGGATGAGGGTGAGCTGGCCGTGGTGGGTGACGACGTGGGTCAGGTAAGGGGCGACCTGGACATCGTCGCGGTCGTCGCGCTGCTGTTGGCGGCGACGAGAGGACTCTGCTGGCTGTGACGAGGACATATGGTGACGAGCAAGAGTCGACCAACGTGGTCGTTCCAGAGATCGTCTGCCATCCTCGTCCCCTGCCTCGACCTAGGAGCTCGTGGTGGAGCCGCAAGCCCACCGCGTTGCAGTACACGCGCACGTGAGCACGCGTCACGGGATACACGCGACGCGCCGAGCATTAGATTATCGACCCTGGAACAGGCCTTTATGCGCGTTTGTAGAGATGCTTCAATTAGGATGGATATGCTGGAATGCACAGAAGTGAGCTCGAAAGGATAACCAGGTATGGAAGAAAGCCCTTCCGATCGAGTCGTTGGGGAGGATTTTTCTGGCGTCAGACATGACCTCCAACTGCCAAGGAAGAAGTGAGCGAGGGTTCAGGCGTGGAGTGATACCTCTCGATACCGATGCTCCGTTTATCCAGGTGAGTCTGTGGGTGATCATCGCAAACATGGTCCCGGGTCCCCCGGCCTCGGTGGATGCGCGTTCGCATAGTGTCAGAATAACACCTGCTCTACGTCGCTATCGAGCTTATCGAAGGGGAGGGAAAGAAGTACTCGGGTGTGGTGGGTGGGTCCCGGTTACGACTTGCGGGTTTGACATCACACCTTGGTCGAAAGGGTGGAAAGTGGGCGAGAGACGGGAGCAGGAGGGGCCTGGCTAGTATTGTGTTCCCTACAGTCGTTCGCCGTGTTCGTTGAGTTGCGTCGCTCGCTCAGCTCTTCCACTTGCGCAGATACTTATTCTGTAGTGGTGAGCTGGAGTTTAATTTGGAGACAAGTTAGGAAGTAACTATGAACGCACCCTCAACCAACAGCATTCTCCAGAATCGGCGCCGTGGTCAGTGGGCCTGCCGCGCTGCTAACCGTAAACCCAGGGTCGGAATGACATCGACTGTAAACAGAATCGGTACCAACCGTCTTCGTTGCCGTGTAAGAAAAGAATGAGAGCGCGAATATAGCGTACCTTCGTGAGTAAAGCAACGAAGCGTACGTTCGCGCCGAAAGCTAAATACGAAAAGGGAACCGAATAAGCAGAAGTTGTGTAACGTAAGCCTGGACTGCATATATGCGCGTGCAGAGCGAGTCTGAGGGTTATACTAATGTCTTATTTGTCCCACCGAAGTTAGTTTTAGCCAATGCACGACGTTTCCTAGACATTAGTGACTGATGTCCGGCGACAGCCAACGCACTTCGGGGCAGTGAGCAAGGGATGACTTGGAGATGCCCGTGGTTATGTCGGCGACATCCGATTCACAATAGTTTGCAGACAAGTATGCGAGAGACTATGAATGCATTGTGTGGTCGAGACTAGAACTCACGGGCTGAGACGACAATAGCCTAGCGTAAAGTGGATCGACTAGCCCAGTGGACCCGGACCGATGTGGCTGGAATATCGACACACAGCTCTGACCAGCTGAAGAGACGACATATGTAAGATGCAGCCCAAACAAAAGCACCCGCGGGTCCGGAGAGACACAGCGAGCGTGAGAGGTCTTCGGAAGCGGTATATTTCCAGCGCTTCCACCACTACGCCCGATGCGCAGATCTGGATCTGGGCTGCCTCCACCCACTCGACTGCTTTCAGTACCCTTCACGCCATCGAAAACTATATAGGACACAATAGGATAGTGAAAAGACTACGTCGTGTACTTTGAAGATTCGAGAATGCGGAAATCACGTTCATAGTGACACAGCAGTGTGGCCGCCTTGGAACGCTCCTCCTTCCGGACACAAGTGCAAACAACAACCTGACAGTGTGCTCTGATACTCAAAGTAATAGCGAAATTCTCTATGGAGATCTACAATATTCGAGCAACTGAAGAGATAATCGGAAGTAACTTGAGCTGAGTACGCTCACTTCCACTGGTGCTCTCATGTCCCTCAGGTCCCCATAGTTCCATGCCATCACTTGCCCACGCTCATCAATAAGCAGCCAAGCGCTCGTATATACAGCGTATATACGAATTTTGCCTAGAAGCCACAGACATGTCCTTGAGCTAGTAATTCAGGGTTCTCCATGCCCGTCCTCCGAGTCTGCAACTCTGAGCACTTTACCACACTGCAGGTCAGATCTACCATCCTTGGGCCCATCTCGTCCAACTTGGTCAGTGCATAACAACTGACTGCTGCATGCCAGGTGGTGACCGAGACCCCTCAACCAGTCCAAGTCCAAGACTCCCCTCCGAGTCACCCGGAGGCTCATGTTGCCTGCACACACGTACGAGGGTCCGACTGGGCACGCAAGATGCGACGAATGCGAATGCTCACGAATCCCATCCTGTCTGGGCAGGTCCTCTCACGATTGCCGCTGCGCGCTGTCATGGTGGGGGGATCGGGATTGCGGACGCCGTAACTGCAAGTTCAAGATTGTCGATACTGCACGCGGGAGGCTGCACGCCCGACCCACTCAGGCTGTACAGTCGGGCTTGCCCACTGCAGACCGTCGCATGCGCATGCGCAATGCGAGCTTCCTGGCCAGTTGTTTGTCTTCACCTTGAGTATGTCGTGTCGCGCCTCCCATGCTGATTCAGACTTGCTGTACGTGTTGTGCGCAGCCGGCCGACAGAGTTCTCGGAAGAAATGGAGAGTGGTGGACGTACCAAATGAAAGCGGTGTGCCCTGCTCCCTACGGTGCGTCATCTTCCACATTGCAGAAACACACCCAGACGGTTCAACGGGCACTTACCTCCCACTGACAGGCGACTTGTTCAGTCATGTCCGGCAAAGACTAGGTACCCATACAGCAAGTACGTCGCGTTACGAGGAGTCGCAATGGTCATATCTTAGCAGTGAGCGGTCGACGAGACGTTCGGAATCGATGGTGACTCGTGAGTGGCGCTTTCTTCCGAGTTGGTTTACGTATGCCCTGAGGTCTGAGGAGTCGTGGTGCTCGCGGGACATGCGTTTTGAGGACGCGTTTCGGCTTCGCCTTGTGCATACGTTGGTCGAAAAAAAAACTGATTGCGACGAGGCATCATGAACGGGGCGATATCATGGAGCTTGCGGGATAGCGAGGGCAAGAAGGCAGTAGTATAACGAGGCTCGTCATCACCGTCTAGCAATATGTTCCTGTCTCCGTCGCTGCTGGCCAGGAGCTTCTCCTGCGTTCTGAGGCGGGATGTGGGTGAGCTTGCCGTGGTAGGCGACGACATAGGTGAGGTAAGGCGTGACCTGGACATGACTTCTTCGAGGTCGTCGCGGTACTACTAGCGGCGGTGGCAAGAGGACTCTGCTGGATACATCTGGTCGCCGCGTTACGCGCGCACGTGATCTTTGCGTCACGGGTCACACGCGACGCGCCGTGTTCGTTGCGTCGCGTCGCGCGTTGATCTCTTCCACCACCGCGACCCTTCCTCCTTCCCTGGCACGATGCCCGCGCGCACTGCCGCACCTTTTGACCTCGAGTCGTTAAAGACTGCTCTCCCGAAGATCTTTGACCAGGTCCAGAACACGACCGCCAACCACCAGAAGAACTACATCGCCCTCTACAAGCTCCAGTCCGATGCCGCCAACATCAAGCAGGCCGTCCAACGTGGCAAGAGCGACAAACTCATCGGCGAGAAGGCGTTTGAGTCTGCCTTCGTTGACATGCTCTTACGCGTCTTGCCTCTCAAGAAGGGCACACCGGTAGCCGACCGGAGCATCAAATTCATGACGGGGTATGCAAAGTTCATCACGGAGAAAGGTACGTCCGTTCTTTGCACGATTCGGTCTCAACGTGAGACGTGTCGTAGATCTGGAGGAGCGTCAGAAAAATGGGCTGGACGAGGAAGACGACACGACCTCCGAACGGTTCCTCTCATACCTCCTCAACTTCCTCCTCGACGGCTGCAACGCCAAGGACAAGATCGTCCGCTTCCGCGTATGCCAGTGCATAGCGGACACCATTGTACACTTTGGATCCATCGAGTGCGTATAACTTGCATGCTCAGGCTCACAAACTGACGTCTCGCAGCGAGGATCTCTATGCGAGGCTGCGCGCCACTCTGCTCGACCGCCTCCGGGATAAGGAAGCAACCATCCGCACGCAGGCCGCTGCGGCGCTTTCCAAGCTCTCGTTTACAGAAGACCTGGATGAACTTGACGAAGACGACACGCCCATCCTGGAAGTCGTACTCGACGCTCTTGCGTACGACACATCCCCGTGAGTGATACATTCCCTTGTCAATACTCTGCTTTCTTTCCTCGTGCAGACGGACGCTTGACACATGCGCTCATGGGCATCCATCCGTTAGTCTCATTATTTATCCTCACCCTGACGAAATACGGGACGGGACTTTTCGCTCCCTCGTCCTGGGTGCATGAGAGTGTGCGCCGAGTTGGCGGCGCGTTGTACGTGCATATTTGGAAGTAATGGCTGGATGCAGGTGATATTCTTGGCACCGTAAGGCGAGAGGGCAGTTGGCCTGGGCCTCCATACAAACATCACCAGATGTTACAGTGCGATGTCCTTGCACACTTTCTTCTCCCACCGTGCGGGAACCTCGCCCAATAACGTCCGGTTACCACATTACGCATTTTGCATCCACAACCTGTTGAGACGCGCCATAGACTGGTGTTCTTGCTGTAGTGCATCAGTTATTGCTGTATACCAAACCGTGCGGAGTCATCAGCTCGACCGGGATATCTGTGTCCCCCTCGGCGTAACTCTGTCCCTCAGGTCGAACGCTGATATTCACAATCAACCCCACAGAGATGTTCGGAAGGCAATCATCCAGAACCTCCCTCCCGGCCCAGCGATCCTACCTCCGATCCTCGAACGCTCGCGCGATGTCGACGGCGGTATCCGCAAGTTGGTGTATAGCAGTATACTCGAAAAGTTCTGTCTTCCTCCGGACGAGGCCTCGACAGGCACGATTGGCTTCACGCATCCCAAGGCGCTGTCGATTGCGCAGCGAGAGATGATCGTGCGTAATGGTCTTGGCGACCGTGAGGCCTCCGTAAAGGCCGCAGCGGCGCAGCTCCTCGGGCACTGGGTGGACGTCGTCCGGAACGATGGCTCGAAGAAGGAGGACAGGGATGCGAGGGGCAACGTGAAGAAGGAGGTCAGCGAGGAGACGATCGAGGACCTGCTGGCGTTCCTCGGCCTGTTCGACCTCGCGGAGGGCAAGGTTGCGGACGACGCGCTGAGCAGCGTGTTCGAGACGCGGATCGACATCTACGAGCACCTCGAGTTCCCGGAGGAGTACTGGTCGGAGCTGACGCCGGAGCGCGCATTCCTTGCACGCGCGTTCATCGACAAGTGTGTGGCCAAGAACGACCGCAACAAGGTGGACTCGACTTTGCCTGTGACGACGGCGATGGCGTTCCGGATCCAGGACGCGTACAACGCGCTCGTGCAGCAGATCCACGACGACGAGGCGCTCATGCAGGACCCTGAGGCGGACGAGGACGAGGAGGCACACGCAGCGCGTGAGGATGCGCGGCTGGACCGCGAGCTCACGATTGGCGAGCTGCTGAAGCTCGGCGTCAACCTCGACTACGGCGACGAGATCGGTCGGCGGAAGATGACGCAGCTCGTGCGGGGCATGCTCGCACAGGACGTCCTCCCTGAGCCGCTACTGCAAAACGCGCTCGACGTCCTCCGCGTGCTGACTCCAGACGAGAAGGACCTGATCCGTGTCGTTGTCGAGGTTGTGCACGAGCTGCGCGACCCTGTAGACGAGGATGGCGAGGAGAAGGGCGACGTCACAGCCGACCCTGACGAGAGCATGACCGAGCTCGGGAGCCCGAAGAAGCAGCCACGCATTCCCCAGCCCCCGAAACCCGTGTCCGAGATGACTCCGGAGGAGAAGGCGCGGGCGGACGCGGTGGACTTGAGGTGTCTCGCGCTGTGTATCGGGATGCTCGAGCGTGTAAACGGCGTGAGTGTGGAACGGACTCTGAGCATGTACCGATGGGCTGATCGCCGGCAATGACAGACTTTCGAGGATAACGTTACTCTTGAGGGCATCCTCACCGAGCTGATCGTTCCCTCTGTCAAGCGGCGGGAGATGGCTCTTCGCGAAAAGGGCTTGATTAGCTTAGGACTGTGCTGCCTAATTGCACGGGTACGTACCTTCCATGCCGTCCAAATGACTCAGACTGACGACCCCCCAGCGCATGGCTCTGAGCTCGTTCCAGCTGTTCCTCAGCCAAGTGTCCTCCGCACCCGAGGTCATCAAGGTCCGCGTGCTGCAGATCATCTTCGACATCCTGATGGTGCACGAGGGCGTGTTCCTGAGCGCGGACAACCCGAACGGCGAGAAGATCATCGAGTTCCTCCTGCAGCTGCTCGGGAGCGAAGAGAGCGACCGTGTGCAAGCGCTGCTGTGCGTCGGAATCTCGAAGCTTATGCTCGCGGGCATGGTCGCGGACGAGCGTGTGCTCAGTACGCTTGTGCTTGTGTACATCTCGCCTGAGACAGCGGAGAACCAGGAGCTGAGACAGTGCTTGTCGTACTTCTTCCCCGTCTATGCGTACTCGTCGGCGGCGAACCAGGACAGGATGCGCAAGGTGAGTGGTGGTGCATTGCATTTGGGTATGCTGAGTGGATGCCGATGCTTCTATGTAGATCTTCATCCCGTTGTACGAGCAGCTGACGAAAGCGTACGCGGAATGGGACGGAGATGACATGGTCTCTCCTGCACAGATCGCGTTCATGTTCGTTGATTGGACCGATCCCGTCCATGCCTCGTACGTCTTTCTATCTGACCCTCTCCACATCTATACTGAACTGTATGCTAGACAAGCGGTCAAGGGGCTCCGCAAGGGCGCCGAGAAGGATCCGATTCACATCCACTTTGCCCAGGACATCCTCAAAGCGTTGTTCAGTGCTGACTACGACAGTGAGGCTCTCGCTCTGCGATGACATCCAGTGTGCTGACCTCGCTCGTTCGTCATAGAGGAGGAGCGGAAGGTACTCATTCAGATGCTCGGCAAGTTGACCCTCCCTGACGAGGTGGACGACGACAAAGTCCGCGTCCTCAAGCTGCTAATCAATAATCTCCGCACGGTATGCTCGCATGCGGCCTTTCGTTGCTTCGATAGAATGTTGACCCGCATACGTGCAGCGGCGGCCACCGCGAGACACGACGGCGAAGAATGCCTTGGCGAAGTTCGATGCCGCTATCGCCAAGAAGTACGAGAAGCAGCTGGAGAACTTCAGTGACGAGGAATTACGGAAGCTCGAGGAACTCAAGGACCTGTTCGAGTTCCTTGACGACATCATTCCCCTGGAAGACGACGAAGACGAGCCCCCGAAGAAGGGCAGGAAGCGGTTAGTCATTGACCCGCCAATGTCGAGTACAGTTCTGATCTCAGTGGGATATCAGTCGTTCTATGAGTGTGGCCACGGAAACGACGACCGCGAGCACGGCGACTGACCGCAGCCCACCGCCCTCGCCCAGGGGCAAAGGCAAAGCGAAGTATGTCTTGTCTTTCAAGCTGGTCGCCGATCAGAATGTCTCATATTGTTCACACGTGATACTAACTTCTCGACACAGACGTCGACGGCTTTCCCAGTCAGATGACGAGTCTGATGACGACGACAACGACGACAACAGAACGGAGGCGTCGAGGGCATCGCCGGCGGCCACGCCCGTGCCCACGCGAGCGATGCCCAAGCGAAATGCGTGAGTGTCGGCTGCCTGCGCGTCCCTCTCTTGTGGGGCCGGGCTGGCGATTGAAGCGAGATTAACGTTATTGCCCGCAGCGCGGAGAAGTCGAAGAAGGCGACGCACAAGGCGTTTGAGCCCATCGTGATCAGCTCGGATGACGAAGATGACGACGAGGATGATGAGGACGAAGATAACGAAGCGACCCCAGTCGCGAAGTCACGGGCGAACGGCGCCAGGCGGTACGTCCCGTCCCCCCGTGCTGCGTTGCCGTAACCAGCGCATGCGCCGAACTGAATGGACTCTCGCTTGCTCACACACTCCTCCGTTTGCCTATGTATAGACCGCCGCCGCCGCCGCCGAGGTCGTCGAGGCTGAAACAGGAAGCGCAGATTGACGAGGACATTGATGACATGCTGGATGATGATGCTGGGAACGTCACCAAGGATAGCATCATGGACTCGTCGGAGGACGAGGAAGAAGACGAGGTCGACAATATCCTCTAGACTCTGAGTTGGAGCTGCGCTCGTTCAGGTGTTCGTGATTTGCGCGACGATAGGCAACAGTGCCGGGTTACCCTGATCTATCGCTATCTTATCCCCCATGCTATTATGTTGTACTCTAGGTGTTTTCCAGGTACCCGTGTCGATTTGTATCCAGACTCCGTTGCTGCAGTATGCTCCTCCGTCCCGACCCAAGTCTACGCGACATTCACAACGATGCCGTTCGTCTGGAGGCTCGCCTCCTTGACGGCCTGTCGAGCAAAGACACACAGGTGAGTGAGTATACTTTCGTCAACATCTTAACAGGCTGAGGCTGGATGTCGAGAACACTCACCCCGACCATCTGCAGGTGCGTGAGACTCAGGATGTTGTCGCCCTGGTCGGAGAACTGCGGCACCTGCACCGTGAAGGTCTGGTGCAAACCCTTCTCCGGCGCACTCGGGTCGCGCTGCGGGTTGAACTCGCCCTTGAAAAGGATGGTGCCCACACCAGGCTCGCCCGGGGTCCCGCATGGACCCGTCAGGCAGGGGGCCAAACCGAGGACGACCGCTACTTGGACGTCGTCCGTGGCCGATTCCTGTGATGAACAGCACGACGGTTGGCGTCAGCATCGGGACCGCGCATGGAGTAGGAGGTCAAAGGCGCACGTCTTGGTGGACGTCTACTACGAGTGTACTTCCAGCGGTGATGGTGCTGCCGTTTGTGGGCGAGATGATGAGTGCCTGCTGGGCGAGAGCTGAGAGAGCGAGGGAGGCGAGGACGAAGAGAGTCTTCATGATACTGCTGCTAGTGAGTCCGGGAGGTGCTGTTTGCTGAGGCCTTTGGGATCAGCTGAGGTTAACTGGTTTGCTGCTGTAGTTCCACCTCGCCCCCTCACTCGCCTTATACACTCGACCAGCCGTTCATCGTCGGGCTCGAGAACCCATGTGCAGGCCTTCTCTCCCGCCCACCACATCGAACAGAAACACACCGACGTTCACCCCGGTGCATTGCGACGTTCAGAGCGCTCGTCCGCCCGACACCGATGTCAAGCAAGAATCGGGCGGCGCTAATTCAAACCTTCGACATTGAGCGGCCCGGTCTCTTCTTGCCGATCAACTACATACACCTGGATCTGCAAGACGACGTGTTCTGGTTCTGTGCGCGGGGGCCGGAATTCCGCGGTTACTCATTGCATGCACAGTAACATATCAGTGCCAATTGTCAGCGCATCCTCGCGTCCGAGGCCAGCGGAGAGGTACATAGCACTCGGCACTCGGGTCCAGTATGTATGCTCCCAGTGGCACTGTCGCCCGACGTCGACTGCGAGGCTGAAACGTCGCGCCGATGCAAACGACGTACTTAGGCAGGGAAGGTTAGCGGGCTCTCTTGACGCCATGCGATGTGCCGTTTGTTTTCCGGGCTGGGGGAGCCTCAGCTGTGGTGCCGGCTAGACACTGGAGGCATTTCTGAGTCCGCGTATGGATCGCGTGGTGCGCGATAGGCGACGTCAGCCTCGTACAGATCGCTTGCCATATCAATGCACTTGGTCGATGGTCGTGGTTTGCGGACGTGCAGCAGAAACCTTGAAGCTAATTAGTAGTATGGCGCCTTGGGACTCAGCTGAGAGTTTGAGGGTTGGTATAGTTGCTGCGCACGGTGCTTTGCTATCATTGGCGGCGACACGTAGCCTGCAGGGTCAGCGAACGGCATGCCCAGCGGCGATCCACTCGAGGCGTTCGGGGCATCAATGTTCACTTCTTCTCGTACAATTGTGACATGACACCGCTTCGGCGCAGTGCTCTAAATGCCCGTGTGACCTTACAAAAGCTGCAATCCTATTGGTCCGAGACCGGCGAAGCCATTCTCGGGCCCGCTATACGCCAGCTGAGCCCGCACAAACGTCTTTTGCACGACACCGCTCAACGTTAGGCCCTCGTAAGGGGTTAGCTTGTTCTTGAAATTGAGCGACTCCTTCGTGACCTGAAACGCGATCGCCATGAGCATGAGCTGGTGCCGCACACGCACAAGACATCGTGTTGGGCATATCCGCCTACCGTGGTTTGCGCATCGGGGTCCCAGACGATCATGTCTGCGTCGTACCCCACCTTCAGCTGCCCCTTCCGATCCGATAGGCCGGCGTGCTTCGCAGTCTGCACGGACAGCCAATCCACGATCCTCCCAATGCTAACGCCGCGCTTGCGCCCCTCTGTCCATAGAAGGCTGAGCCCAAGACCCAGGGTGCTGATGCCGCCCCACGCGCTCATGATGTCACCCTCTTCCATTTTCTTGAGCGAAGCCACGCAGGGACTGTGGTCGCTGACGACGCAGTCGATGGTCCCGTCCAGGAGGGCCTCCCACAACGCCTCCCGGTTCGCGTCCTCGCGTATCGGGGGACAACACTTGAATTCGGGGCGGCCATGCGGGATGTGCTGTGCTGAGAGCGTGAGGTAATGGAAGCACGTCTCTACCGTCAGAGGCAGGCCCGACTTCTTCGCTGCCCTGATCAGCGGGAGCGCCTCTGCGGCGGAGAGGTGGACGATGTGCAGCCTAAGATTGGGATACTCCTTGTGAAGGGCGGTGATGAGTTCAATAGCATCCACCTCGAGCTGCTGCGGCCTAGAAGCGAGGAACGTCGAGTATAGGGTAGGATCCGTGGAGTCGGCCGGGGCCGACTTGGCCGGTGACTTTTCAAGTTCCGCATGGAAGCAGAGCACAGTGCGGCTTTCCTGCCAGTGGTACGTATAATTAACGTCGGGAGGATCCTCGCAATTAAGAGGGCCATCACGCGTACCTTCAATTCATCCATTGCATTGCGGAGGTCGGCCTCGCTCACACACGGGAATTCCTGTGGGCGTGCTGATAAGAATAACCATCGCTTTGCGTACCGTACCTCCCAGAGAACTCACGTCGACTCCACTTTCAATGAGGAAGCATTTGAACCCCCTCACTCCTGCATCCACGAGCGGCTTCAGATGAACCTGGGACGCAAGACAGGCCATCAGCGTTCATCTCGTGGCGCATGGTACCGCATAATCCACCTGGTTCCCCGGGATCACGCCACCCCAGAATGCGACGTCTGTCCAGCACTGCCCGCGAGCAGCCTTGAGTTTCTCCTCGAGATTTGCCACAGACGTCGTCGGTGGAATGGAGTTGAGAGGCATGTCGACAACCGTGGTCACTCCGCCAGACGCCGCTGCACGCGTGCCCGTCCAGAACCCCTCCCAGTCTGTGCGGCCGGGCTCGTTGAGGTGGACGTGTGCACTGGTTTAGAAATAGTGCGGTTAGTGGCATGCCCAAGGACCGGGAATCTAGATAGCGGACGTACTCGACTATTCCAGGCAGGATGTAGTGGTTCCCTGCATCTGTCCAGTGGGCATCGCCGACGTCTGGAAACTCCGCTCGGGAACTGACTTTGTCCAGTACGTCAATGATCTTGCCGGATTCGACGTCTGCGATCACGGTGGCTGGCCGAGGCTGTCCGCCGCCCAGGACGACGTTGCGGCCTGTGAAGACTGCGCGTTTCGAAGACATGCTGAGTGCTGGACGGTTAGGTGCGCAACTACTTTGCAAATGATGGAGGAGGAAGGCAAGGATAAGTGACTCGGATACGATAGCTCAGGCTGCTATCAAGATACCTGCCGGTGTTAATTGCCGCATTAGGCAACTGGTGTGGTTGGCTCGGCCACGTGGTTAACAGCTGTGTCAACCAGCAACTATCCTCGTGCTACATGAATTGAGGGTTACAACCTTATGCGATGCTCGACGGTGTTAGAGAGTTCGTGTCGTGCGTATGGGGAAGGGGATGTGATGAACAAATATTGACCGTGTCAATTTGCCTGCCGGGATTATTTGTCACCCAGATAAGTGGGGAAAAGGTCCGAGAGCACAGCATGTAAGTCCATATTGGAGCTGACTGTGCATCAGCCCGGTGATCTGCCTGTGCAGTGCTGTGGTCTCTTGAACTCTACCGTCTCTCTGCTCACGCCGCAAGTACGCCAGGACAGGTATACTGCAGAGCCCTGCCCAACTGCCCGAACACGCTCGCCGAGGCCTGGCAAGACACTTGCGGTGTAGAAATTGCTGGGAAAAAATGATGCGTACCACTGGCTTGGGCTCCGCGCTCCTGCAGGGCATCAAACGGCCGAATTCCAGCCCTCCTCCCATGCCTCGACGGCGGCGTCCGCGCCTTCTTTCCCAACTTCCACGTCCTTCACGCCCTCTAGTCCTCGCTGCAATATGTCCAGACAGTTCTCTGCGCCTCCACCACCCTCGCTAGACATCCCGGCGGCATACACGGGTCCCCCACGCCTCCTCGTCTGCTCCGAGTGCAGCACGAGAATTGCACACACGTCTCGCCTGGTGTCCACAGTGAGTATCCTCTACGTTTATCCAAACGCGCAAATTGCGTATGCGCCCCTTGCGAAGCCCGGACCCGTCTGTGTATTGACGTCTGCGCGTCCGGCATTCCAGGCATTCCGCGGACACTCAGGGAAGGCTGCCATGTTCACCGAAACGTACGTACCTTTTCCCTTCTCTCACCTCTTCCGTCATCGTTCTCAACCCTGCTGCGATCGATGCTGCCTATGTCCCATGCTGCTGCCACGCCCGCCTTCTCCGCCTCCCTCGGACACGCTCCCGTAACGCTATTCAATCGCACCACACGCAATCGCACTTTCTTCGATCCGTAAATCCGCTGCACGATCCACGCTGCTATGGGCTCGTGCCGTCCCGGGACGACAGGCGGAATATCGCTCTCGACCCGCCCTCGATCCTCCTCATGGACTCGGGCACGTACACGATCCAGGAGTTCATCTGCAAGACCTGCGAGGCGTACCTCGGCTGGAAGTTCGTGCGCGCGCACGACGGGCCGGAGCGCTGGAAGGAGGGGCACTTCATCCTCGAGCTCGACTTTGTGCAGGAGCAGGACGCGTCCTCGGCCTCGTCCGCGGCGGGCGCAGATGACGACGGGCAGAGCCCCGTGCAGAGCCGCGAGGCGCAGGAGGCCGCTATCGCCGCGGGGCTGCACAAGCGCACGCTCTCCGTCGACCCGAAGCCTCCGAAGGGCGTGCAGCAGGGACGGCGCAGTGTTCTGCTCACGCCGAAAAAGCCACGGAGGATAGAGGTGGACGATTACGACGATGGGCCGTTCTGGAAGCCGAGATGAGGGCCTGGGTGGTGCTGCGTGGATGTGGAGATGCGCGATGGGAGGATGGGGAGATGTGCGGAGGTTAGGTTGGGTTGGGAGAAGAGGGTAGAGCGGAGGTCTGAGTCCAGAGGTGCGCTGTACATGCTCCCCCCCGTCTTGGATACCGATTCGTGCTGGACGCTGCTATCTTACTGCTAACCGTGTATTTTGTATTTTGCTTAATCGCTGCATCTGTCGTTGTATTCTTGCATGCTGTAGATCGCTTTGGAAGTCAGCTATAACGCGTCCTGCCAGTCGGTCCGGTCCAATACATTCTCCATGACATGACATAAACACGAGTTCTTCCAGGGTGAGTTTAAGTGTCTGGGGAAGTTGGTATGGACTCTCTCCGTAGCGGTGGGGAAACATGACTTGAAAACTGCTTATTCGGAATTCCAGCTCTGCAGATTGCGCTGTCACTTGGCGATAGTGGTGGCCTGTCGCTGCTAGCCTCGATCGCCCTACCCGTTGACAATGACAGAAGGTTCGACGGGCTTTCCGCATCGAGCTACATGTATGCATACTCCGCGCTTGCCACAGGTCACGACAGTCGTTGCAGTGACTACGGACTGTTGACTGCATCCAGACAACACGAGCTATTGGCCGATCACTGACACTGCAGCAAGGCACACCCGCGGACCACTAGCCAGAACAAGTCACAACCCTCGGCGCCACATCCCCAGGCCTCTGACCTCAATGCCATTGCCAACTCGCCAAGTGTGCCACGCGCGTCGCAGCGGCGAGCGCCGCAGCGCAATCACTAACCGCTACTGTACGCCCACGTCGGCCCTTCGCTACTTCCGTTCGCACTAGGGCACTAGGACGTCAGACAGCGAAGTGCACACCAGGGCCGAGTACTAGGTATGTATAGGAGCGCATTCGGTATGCAAGTCGGATGACACACCCGCCCCGACGCCGACTCCGCGATATGCCTGCCTGGTGCGGGCGCGAGACGTCGGCCGCCAGAGGAACGATCAGGGCCTCCCTGTCGCTTGTGTCAGGCCTCTCAGGGCCAGCACGTCCAGAGAGCAGGAAACATGCATATGACACAGGGATCTATCGGGCTGCGCTAAGCCACGGCCGCTGCTCTGAGACGGGTCGCGTCGCGTCCACCAGCCCTACCGTCTAAGTACTACGGGGTTCTGTACATACAGTCGGGTCGAGCCTCGGGACGCGAGAACGCGAGACACGGGGCTCGGGTGTCGCGAGTGCCACGCGATGCGAATCACTAGCCAAGTGCAGGACCGCGATGATTCCAGGTGCAGGAGTCGATGGAATATATACGTATGATGATGAGAGGTCGACGCGCGCTCCAGCCTGAGGCACAGTCACGCGCAGGGGTTTGTGGGTGGCCCACGGGAACTCTGGCGGGACGCGAATGACGCTATGTCGTACTGCAGCAGATAGCCGCAGGGCTGCGTGTAGCGTTGCGAATTCCGAACTGTGAATGTGCAGTCCAGCCCTCCCGCTTTAGGCTTCCAGAGTCCCAGCGTGTTCGCTCTTCTCTCCTTGCGTACGCGTAGTACATACCGCCGGTCCGCCCAATATTGCGGCGAGCATCATGGAAGATTTGGGGAAGTTCTTCGTTCGTCGACGAGGTGAAGGTGCCGCATGCGGAGCCGTTCGATTGTTCGTGCCTCTGCGACGGGGTCGGGGAACGGCGGTGTGGCCGAACAGAACAGAATTCCAGGCGAACTAGCGGACATCTATGTAAGACTAGGTCGAGGGTTGTACCCTTTGTTAACCCCATTGCGTATCGGGCACAAGGAAGAGACTAGCGCAAGTACTAGGAGAAGACAAGGCGAGATCTCTTCATGGCCGTTGCTGCGAGCATCAGGCAAAGTCGAGCTAACGGGAAGTAAGCAGAGTATTGTTAGAGGTTCAAACAACCGCCATAAGCGGAAGTATAAGCGAGCGCGAGAAGCTTTAGTTACGTAAGCCATACTCGACACGTGCGCACGAGACCGTGGCGCGTTGGGCGTCGTATACTCATTGGAACGGTGAACCGCTGCCACTTCTTGCTGCCGCTGCCATCTGCGAGCTCCCCGATGCTGGCGACCCAGACAATGTCAGACCCGCACGCGACATCGACCTCCGCGTCCCAGACGCTTGTGACTCCCCCCGAGCTCGAGCAGACCCTCACGCTTCTCACATCGCACCGTTCCGTCCTCGGGTATATGCTCCTCTCGAGAGGCCAGCCTGTGACGATCATCCGGCATTCTGGCGTCGTCTTCGAGGGCGAGCAGGGCAAGAAGTACGCGAGCGCGATTGCACGAATAGTCCACAGCGTGCAAACGGGCTTGGAGGACGTCAGCGGAGGACACAATGACGGGGTAAGTCCCAGTTTGGCCCCATTCACCTCCATTCGTTCTCGCTCTCCCCTTTCGTTCCCGTGTGGACGTTTATGGTTCACGGTTGACGTTCGCCTTGGGAAAAATCCGTGCAGGACGATATTCGGTTTATGAGGATACGAACAAAGCGCCACGAAATCATGATATCTCCAGGTGCGTCACGCGCAACGATCATCGCGCCTTCCCGCGGTGCGCACGACGATTGTGTCGGCTGGTTATTGACGAGCGGAACCCTTTCCATTGTCCTTCGCAGACGAACGCTATCTGCTCGCCGTGCTGCACGATCCGGCGACGTGAAGAGCCGCCAAGGATTCGATATTCGAATATTCGCAAGGCTCATCATCTCAAGACCTGTTGTTGAAGTCATAGATCTCAGACCGCCAGACGCGACGCGATCATTGTCATGGACCTGGATCCTTCCTTCGCCCGCCGTGCCGTGCGCCTCTTCTGGCATCTGCTTCTTAACCCAATATGTCTCAGTACGACTGTCTGGCAACCCACCCTGTAGCATTTGGATACCGACTAAATTATGACCCGCTGGCTTCAAGCATGGCGCACGATGGCCACGGACGAATCGCGTAGCAGCCCCAGACGATCGTGAGTCGATATGCATGGATTGACCAAGGCATCGGATGCCCAGTCTGCAGGTACATTGTTTACTCCCGTGCCACTGCCAGTGTATCGCGGGAGGCGGAGGAGAGACGGATGACGAGGCGCGACGAGGCCCGTTTGCGTCGGTGTGCCGGGTGCGCATCGATGGCCTCGCGAAAAGGGCGCATCACACGGATGGAGGGCGCCACATGAAAAGAGATGATAGATGGTGAGCGGTTCCTGAACGGAGGGCGTTCAGAAACGTTGAGGCTCGACGTGGGGCGGACAGACGATCGTGCAGGAGAGCGCGGCGGACGCGTCGGGAGCCGCATGTGGCCTTGCGCGGGCGTGGGGGCCACGCGAGAGCGAGCTCGGAGCCATCTGTCGGGCTCCTGAATCTAACCCGGGCAAGCAAGGGCGCACTCTGGGCGAGACTAGGGTAAATCATTGCTCGTGACGCGCGGATGGCGAGCAAAAGTGGTGGCGCAAATTGCTGCCACGGGGAGACAGACTACAGGCGATCGACGTCGTCGCTGCTGCCTCCTGGGTCGTCGTGGCTGCCTGCTGGGCCGCCGCCGCCGCCGTCACATGTGCACTGCGCGACTTAGGGGTCGGGGGCGGGCTGCACTGCTGCGAGGCTAGTACTAGTGCCCGCCGCCTGGGCTGGCCATGGCGGGCGCCGAGCGCAGGCTTATGTCCGAGCCGGACATGGTTGCCCCGGCGCCTGCGGTTGGAACCTTTCGGGCGCTATTGCGCAGCTGAAGCCAAATTTTGCCGTGGGCCTGTTCCTCTGGGCCCGCCCTTCCCCCAGAGGCCCATCCCTGCCCAGAAGACCGGCACCGACGTAGTCGGCTAGCGGCCCTCGTTTGAGGGTGTGCGGTGTGTTGCAGGACGAGTGCACACGGGATGCTGCGTGTGCGTCCACGGCGGTCGCTGGCGGTCGCTGTGTGCAGGACGGGCGCAGCTTCCCCGCCGTTGCCCGCCTTGGCGGAGATTGGGCTGGGGCGGGAGAATAAAGGATGGCTGGCAGAGAGGCGCACTAGGCCGCTTTCAAAACGGCCAATCTCGATGGAGCGCCTGCGCCACAGAAAGAGTGCGTGATAGGTTCTGTTCATCAAGGACGTGAAGAACATTCGTCTCCCGATCCAAACTGATTTCGTGGGATCGTGTACCAGCCAGATCGCCCTCGAGATTGCGTCCACGCTCCCGGGTCGTGCTCGAGACTCGCTCGCCTCCGCCCACCTTCCAATCGCGCCCTTTTTTCGATTAACGATTTCGCAACGACTCTTATAATCTCGCTTTCTCCCAGCCGATGCCCTCTCATAAAAGCACCCCGGGTCTTCTCCCGCTGCTCCCCTTGCCGTCCCCCCTCCCGTCTGCTACTCGCCTCCTCTCGTGCCTGACCCCCACACTCGTCTGCAGACGCGTCCAGCCATGTACCCCGCCACCTCTCGCCCGACCCCCGACGAGCTCACCATCATGTTCGAACACTGCACCGACCAGCCATACTACCAGGGCTCTTCTGGCATGGGCTCGGGCCGCTCCTCCCCCGCTACTTCCTCTTCTCCACCCACACCAACCGAGCTCTATCCTCATTCGCCGCTAGACGTCGCCGTCGCGTCCGAGGACAGCTGGAACCTCATTCCGTACGACGTCCCCTGGGGCTCCGAGTACTACCACTACCGTGCGGGCACCCTCCCCGGCCCGGACGGGCAGTGCATCTTCTTGCGTTCCCCTACCCCGCTCAAGAACCGCCGCACGCAGAAGGCGTGCAACAAGTGCCGTCAGCGTAAGGCCAAGGTGCGTGGCTGGTTACATTTCCATCTGCACCGCTTTTTGCTGACCCTGGCCTGCGTTCATCGATACAGTGCAGCGGTACCCGTCCCGCATGCACGCGCTGCCTCGCGCGCGGCTACATCTGCGAGTACGTCGAAGAGGACAAGCAGGACGCCAAGCCTGAGAAGCGTCCCTCCGTATCCCGCCAACACCGTCAGCGCCAGTGCTCGACGTCATCCTCCGAGTCTGCCGACGCGTCCTACACCATCTCCGACTGCGAGTCCTATAGTTACCCGCAACACAAGGTGGAGGAGCCCTCGACACCCGACCTCCTCTACCCCGATATCGATCGGTCGTACGAGTCGACGTCATCCCCGACCGAGTACGGCTCCCACTGGGACGAGTCTCAGTACACCATGGTCGCCAACTACGGCTACGAGCACCCGGCCGAGGCGTATGCCGACGCTCCACCAATGGCCGAGTATTACGAGCAGCCCCAATCGTACCCCGTCGCCGAGGATGCCCACGCATACCACCAGCACGACGCATCTCCCATGTACCACGAGGTCCCCGAGCACCATCCCGCCGCCGTCGCCGCCACCTCCGTGCACGCGCCTCGCCCTGTCCGCTGCACAGGGTCGCCGCCGTTCCTCTCGCCAGAGGTGCGGATGGGCGCGTTCCCCGTCCCGGCGGACGCACAGGGAATGCAGGGCATGCAGGGCGCGCAGGCCGTAGTCGGTATGCAGGGCATCGAGGAGATCCAGCACAACTCCATGCTGATCAGTCTCGCCTCTGGTGCTGAGCCGGCGCCGCAGATCGCTATCCCCCAGGTGCCGCCGATGGCGCCCACAGAGCCTGCGCTCGAGGAGACCGCCGTTGCCGTTGAGTAAGTGTCCCTTCTCTAACCTCCCTCGCCCCATGTCATCCTTCGTTGCGTTGTTTCTCCGGGCCTTGCTGACGTGCTTCGCCCGCCCAGATACGCGCAGCCTCAGGGCTTGTACTACTACGCGCCGACAGAGCCCGCGATGCAGTATCCCTACCTCCAGTACCAGTACGCTGTGCCGACATACACGACAGGTGCTGCACAAGAGGCCATCGCGCCCGCCATGCTCTATACCATGCCGATGATGATGGCGTAGGGTGGCTACCCTTCGCCGAGTCCCCGTCCGCGCTGCTTCGCGCCGACTTGTTACCCCATCGGCTCTAATGTTGTTGTTCGAATTTCTTGGTTTGTTCACTAATGGACTCTCTGCACTGTTGACGACAAGTACTGTATCCCCCTAGTAAGATATCTGCGTCGTAACTTATCCTCTGCCACCTCGCACTCGCCATCGCTCTCGCTGCCCCCTTCACCCTGCACCCGCAACCGCACCCCGCCCCTCGCACACATACATGATATACATGATACATGATGATGTCTACACCGGATATATTCGTACATACTACACCCCCTACACGTACCATACCTTTCCTGTATTACATCTGGGACCTTTCGTTGTCTGTTGGCTTGTCTTATTTACCCGCTACCTGTATTTGCACAGCCGTGTCGTAACTAACTCGTTTCTTCCTGGTCTCACTCCACCTTCGTCTGAACCGCACAACGACCGCACTGCGCGCCCCGCGCCGGCGACGCCAAGAGTCCCCCTTCAAACCGTGCTTGTCGATCTCCCGCCTAGTGCACTGCAAAGTTCAGAACGTGACGTCGCCGTCTGCGTTTATCTGATTGGCACTGGCACTGGCACTGACACTAGGAGTCGCGCTGAGCGGCCGCTGATCTGCCCCAGTGACCTCCACAGTGCGCTGTTGTGGACCCGTGGAATGATTGTCCTCGTAGTGATTGTGATAGAGTCGCGCCGTGCGAGATCCCATACGGCTACGCGCAACCGAAACGCGCGCCCGTGCGTTCAGGCAAGTCGGCTCCAGGGTGCGCGGTCGAAGCCAGAAGCTAGAAGCCCCGCGCGATTCGTGCACACTCCACCACGGTGCTTCGGGAGCCGGGGTCCAGGGGGAGGGGCGCCTGTTTCTGAGGCCTGAAGCGGGTGCAGTTGGCCTCGAGACCTGTGCACAGGCGGGACGCGTCCGCTGTCACGTACGGTCGGGCGGTGCAGCTTGCGTTGTACTTTAGAGTTCAAACGCTGGCCCCAGGCGCACGGCGCATATACAATTCTAGCCTCTAGCCTCTGGCCTCTAACTCTAGCCTCTCACTCTAGTGGAGAAAGGCTGAGGGCACTGGCATGCATGATGCATATGCAGGCTCGCAGCGACCGAACCTTGGAGGCGTTACGTACGGCTGCAGCCTTGCGATAGCGTTGTCAACGGACTAAAGCATGGTTCCCGGGCCCCCAGTCTCGATGGTTGCTGGTTGGTTGCTGGTGGCAGGGCTTCCATTCCAGATGCTGAGGCCGCAGCGCAGCATGCGCGATTGGCCCGAGGCGATTAACGTCAATGGTAGGCCCCCCTGAGGGCGTCTCGCCCGCCAATTCGTCCCCGCTGACCAAGCCATTACAAGAGAGCTGTCAACCAGCTGTCTGGGATGATGTTCTGGTGCCTCGTGGGTCTCTGCCTCTCGAGCGCAGGGTGTTCTCCCGGGCGCTTTGGATAGCCATAGTTCGCGCGATGGGCAGTACTGCTTGTAGTCGAGTGCAGCAGGGTCGACCGCGTGCCGCTAGTGCATGCGCTCAGCGAGTGCTGCCGAATATGTTCCCCCCTCATTCGGACTAGTGTGCTAGGGTCAACAGCTGTGGGTGGTTGGTGGGCACCCAGCACGCGTCGCCAGAACAGTCGGACGTGGCTCGGTGAACAGAGATCTTGTCGAAATCTTGCCGCCGACGAACGTGAGTGCAAGAAGTCGGAAGATGCTATGGGCAGCCGTAGGATCAGATGGAGTAGCGGACATCCGCCGGCATCAGTGAAGTATTTCGAAGCGTTCGGAGTTCTAGAGACGGGCGGAAGCCTGGCTGGCTATTAGGAGAGCTCCAAGTCCGCCAGGACGCAGCTAGTACGCAGTTGCGCCTTACGAGAACGTATCAGACACAGCTGCGATGAAAACGGACGGTGGGAATTCCAAATCGCCCGTGTCCTGGCAAGTTGCGACGTCACGGGCGTGCTGCGCGGGTCCCTGTGCTCGAATGTATAGAGAACCTGGGCGGGATGGTGGTCCGGCGCGGGCTGGTGGTGCGACTTAACCTTTATCATGGACGGGGTTGACACGGTCGACCAGTTGACAATGTTCATGATCTTCAGCGCCGCAAGGAGCCGCCGGGCGGGTCCCGGAAGCAGGATAAGGCAGGCGGGGCCACCAGTACTCGTGCCCGCTCGTAGAGTTTCCTCTTGCGGAAAGAAATTTGACGGTCACCGTCGTCGCAAATGGTACGGACGGTTCGGCGTCCTATGTACCGGCCAAATAGATGTGCGCAGGCTCAATATTGCACTGAGATGATGCCAGTTACCCTGGAATCAGGGATCAGGGTACAAAGGAAATATGCGAGATGAGGCGGGTGTCGGGAGTGTGGCGTACGAATGAGCACGTTTGAGTTGAGTTCATGAGCGATATGATGGGTTAGGTCCTCCCGCTGGACACTTGAGGCCCTGGTCGCAAACAAAGGCACGTCGTGGCTGAACGGCTGATTGCGGCGCTGCCTGCCAACTGGACAGTGAGCACCCGTACAACTTCATAGCGCACTGCCGGGATGGCATCGTTGTGATTCAGTAAGTGCGGACGTGGGGGAACGGACCGACAGCGAAGCATTGTGACCCGAGGATGGGTACAGGGTGTGTGGCTGGCGTGGCGTGCCGATGGGAGAGCATGGATACCAGGAGACGTCTGTACGGCCATGACAATGTCGCGGAACTTGAAAGCTTGGAACGCGGGCGATAGCGGTGTAACGGGCAGAGTCCATTCGCTGATGAGGTGTGCGCGTGTCCGTGCATGCGCCCCGAATGTCGCGCCCGGGAGCAAAAGTAAGACAACGCGGGAAGGCTCGAGGGGGTCGCTTCAGGTTAATCCGCAGCCTGCCTGAGGCTCGTGGCCCACAGGCACAGGCTTCAGCTCCTGCGTCCTAAGCCGGAGTTGGGAGGGTGGACCCACAAAATCAGGCGCTTGGGAGAGATGGAAAGGGCGCGGCGACGTCCGCCCTTTTCCGGTCGTGCTGGAAAAAGATGCGCGACCGTGGGTAGGCGCCCTAGAACTGGCCTCCCGGAGTGCGTCCGAGTCCGCGAGGAGTCCCTGGCGCGGTGTGACGCGTGTGGTTGAATGGATTACGGAAGCACCGAAGACCCGTCGTCCAGCGCGAGGCGGATAGGCTATGGGGGAATCGATCGTTTGTGCGCAGGGGAGCGACGCTACTGCATGCCACTGGCGTGCCGGGATGTCATGGAACATATCACCTGGGAACATCGGCCTGCACGCTTGGCTGTTTTACGTCTGAGGTTGGCGCATGGCCGACGATCCGTATTTCGAAGCGGACGGAGGTCAAGAACGATATTCATAACCGCACGGAGCGCGAGGGCGGACTCCTGTAAGTTTTCGGCAACTTACCGTACGACGTAACGGCTGGCAAGGCAAATGGGTTCTTTCAGTGCTTGTGTAGAGCGCAGGAATGGTTCTAAGGAAAGCTCCGAGGTTAGGCTCTAGGGCAGACGCGGTCGGACCGACGTACAATACAATAGCAAACCTCTGACGCAGTAATTTTGGCAGAAGGCACATGCGATACGTGAGATAGTAGAAGTTCGCAGAGGCTGGGGCGGGATTCTCCAGCTGGTTGGCCGCGTGTTTTCCCTCATCATGATGACCTGAGGTGAGAATGCTGACGAGACGAACGAGCTGACTGGCTCAGAGGCTGGTTCTTCGACTTCGTCGCTCGTTTTCTATGAAACCCTCAAGTGTCAGGCTGAAGCATGGAAGTCCAAGAGCAATCTAGGCACACATACGAGTTCCACACCGCGCGCACGCAGCGACGTAAGGAAGCCGGGACATTGTATGCGCTATAAATTTCTTGCAAGGACACTGGCATGGACCGCGGGGATGAAGCAACGATGAAGGCCGGGGTCACTCATTCCCCGGTCTACAAACCTAAACCATAGTTACTGAAACACTGCCAGTGAGAAGTCTGCGGACAGCCGGCGGTGCCGAATACAGATTGTACCTCCGTTGCATTTCCGTACAGGCGGAGACCTCGAGAGAAGGGAGTGGTGAGTAAACCTATAAGGTTCAGGGTGCTACCATGCTAGACACGCCCCAATAGGTGAATGAACACGTCCCGAGGGCCGAGGGCCGAGGGTCTATAGCGGCGGAAGGTCAGGATAGTACCGTGCGGGTCTCGAACAGGATGGCCTTACGGATGGTCAAAAGCGTTTCATGATCGGGAGTCAGCAGGGGGCTCTTTCAGGGGATTTTCTACCCGCGCCTGGTCTAAAAGAACATCGAGACCCTTCTCCTTCACAGCTCTCTGCAGACGCGGGGGTCAAGACGGGGATTCATCAGGGTGTCATCAAACCTAGGGGGTCGTACCTGCACGCAGTCCTTGTACTCTCGCCAGAGCTGCCCGCAGGACCTCTCGAACTCGGCCGCTTTCTCCTGGGAGAACTTGATCCGCTGCTCCGGCGTGATCGAAGCCGACACCGCGGGCTCCAGGTAACCCTCAAACCACGCGTTGAAGCACGCATCGTACTTGCGCTTCAGCGGCGTGCACTCCTCAGCAAGACTTGACGCCATGTCCCAGACTCAAAGACGGCTGGATAGAGATAGGTAGACAGCGAGGAGAAGAAGACCGGGGACTGGCGTGGTGGTTTCGGCACAAGCTGCAAACAAGCTTCTAAGTTTCACAGACGCCCATGACATATGTGCCACGTGGACTCTGTACAGAGGCCGCCGCCAGCGTCTCGCCTGCGCGTACGGATCTGCGTCGGTGTTCATCTCGTCTGCTGCCACCATGGTCCTTGTCCTCGTTATTGGCGACCTCCACATCCCCCATCGCATCCACGACCTTCCCGCCAAGTTCAAGAAACTCCTCGTGCCTGGAAAGATCCAGCAAATTCTCTGCACCGGCAACGTCTGCGACCGCGAAACATATGAGTACCTGCGTACAGTCTCGCCGGATGTCAACGTCGTGAGGGGTGACTACGATGAGGTGTGTCCCATGAGCATGAGGTGGTTAACTACCTCTGACCCTGTTTGCTCCATTAGAGCTCCTTCCCCCTCTCCGTAACCGTGGCGCACACTCCAATCCGGATCGGCGTGATCCACGGGCACCAATGCGTTCCCACAGGAGACCTCGACTCACTTAACGCCATCGCGAGGCAGTTGGATGTGGACGTACTTGTGTCGGGACATACACACACGTAAGTCTTATGTCTTGACGTTGTCCCCGTCGCTTCGCTTCGGTCAAACCAAGTATACGGGCCCGAAGTTGCTAGGCTCCACTGTTCATGCGCTGGTTGGTTAGTTCCTCGTGCTCCGTGCAGTGCAGACAATGCAGGTCTGCTGCTGAGCAGAACTAGGGCCTGATATCCCGTTTGGTCTGTGTTATCGCTCGCCCTCCCCTCTGCGCTTCCAAGGTTGTTAGAGTTCGCAAGATCACGGACTCTTCTGCCCTGTGACGTGCTCGCGACCGCACTTGCCCCCAGTGCTGAGCACCCCGGAGAAGGGTTATGACGGTTCCATTCGCTTCCGAGGACTTCTTGGACATGGCCATGCGTGCCATCTTGGATGGTCCGGGTGTGCCTGGTCTAGCCGCCCTGTAATGAATATTGAACTCTCTGCTACTGTCCGTGGCTTGTGCTACATGTTCCCTTGAGATGTGTGGCGTATACATCTTGTGGACTAGAAGCAGAACTTCCTTGTCATGAATTGTTCAATGCTGGCATGCACTGAATCTCATCCTGTCAAGTTTGACACTGACGTACAGGGTGTGTGGAAGTGTCGTAGTTGAGTTATCGGGGCCCGGTTACTCAGCGATATTCCAACCTCACAAGCTTCCGTGTCGCTGTCCTAGTCCGACCTGCCCGCAATGAACCGCACTCTTGACACCGGCGTATCGCACGCCGGATGGAATTGCCGATGCAATGGTCCTAATTGTGCTGCGGCGAACCTGCGCTGACGTATCGCTATCTCAGTTTCCAGGCAGTCGAGTATGACAACCGCTTCTTCGTCAACCCAGGCTCCGCAACCGGCGCGTGGATAGGCAGCTACAATGGGTGCGTTCTCCTCATCTCCGCTGTGGAGCCGTATCTCATCCATCTCTAATCGCCAGCGATATCACCCCATCGTTCGCCCTCATGGATATCCAAGGTCCCGTGGTGGTCACATACGTATACCAGTTGATTGAGGGCGAAGTCCGTGTGGAGAAGATCGAGTACAGGAAGGAGCCTGAGCCGGTCCGGGAAGCGCCGCGCCCGACTGCCATGCCGCAGAGCATCCCCTCCAGCCCCGGCCCCCAGCACGCACAGAGCGTCTGGTGAGCGTTTTGCCGTCGATGTGAGCGGACGGCTGTTCAATGTCGTGGTGCGTGGATGTACGTGTTGCTGTACCCAGTTTCGCTTCTGGATTGTATTATTATCCTGCATTTTTCAGTGCGCAGGCCCCGAGGCGGACTGCGAACTGCTCTAACTCGGAACTTAGCGAGGTTTCTGGTGCGCGATTGCTTGCAATGGCAAGATTGGTGGCCCTAGGCCTCCCTCGCCGACGCGAAGTGAGCTCCATGCGCTATCGAAATACAAATGCGTCGCCGCACGGCCGCACGGGGCTTCCAAAGAACCTTCACCGCAATATCAATGACGGGGTAACGATGTTACGCACAGGGATCTGCAGATGACGTGCAGGGTGGTGTCTCCGCAACGTTCGCACTCGTTTCAAGTTCACAAGGCAAGGTCGGTCTCACACGAATGAAGACTGACCGGCTCAACAAAACGAACGTGTCTCTCTCTCGACGAACCAAAACCTGCACACAATACGGTCTTATATCGTTTACGCTACGCTCCCGCGCGCTGTCGCCGGCTCGGAAGCAAAGGAGAGCCTGCAACTGGGGCCGTGGGTGTTCAGTACACCCGGCAAATCCGTGACCGCCGTTGCCAGTGGCCCTTACAGGGCGTGGCAGTGGTACGCGCAGCGCGCTAGGCGACGCGATGGCGTGGCGACTGGCCCGTGCAGTTTTCCGTTCTCCGCGAACCCTCCAGCATGCCAAGGGTCCGCGTCCTCCTTCCAGTATTCGAGGACCGAAGGATCCTCTCCCTTCGGCCAGGTTGGAGGCAGGACCCTTGCCTGGACCCGCGGCGCGGGGCGACTCTCTGGCAAATGTTTTGCAGTTCTTTTGGGTTCGGTTCGGTTTCATTCCGGAGCTGCCTGCCTGCCTTGACGACGATGGACCGGGCGGGACAAGGGCGCACGATTCACGACGTCCGGTCGGGGCTTGGGAGTCAGACTATGATCTACATATCCACTGGGGACGCGTACTCTGCGCCCCGACTCCGAGGCGGGTGCATTATGCGTATGTTGCAAACCGTGGCACGGACGTTCTATCTTGCGGCGCTCGGCCCTGTACCGTGGCGTCGACGTCTGCACGCCCTCAGTCACCCACCGCCCGAGTCGTCGCGGTCCTGCAAGCTCCGAGTGCGAGTGCCGGTGCCGCGCAACCCGCTGGCGCTGTCACTCACCACCGACGTCAGGACTCAGGGCCGACTGGGGGAGCATACTGTACCAGCACTGGGCCACGCAGCCCCGCGCAACGGAACCATTCCCTCTCTCAGTCGGCTGCAGGCTGGCGGCGACTCGTCACTCAGGATCTCAGTTCTCCTGCAGGGCCTGATAGTGTAAGCAGCGCAAGGGTCGTGGCTTCTGGCAGCGTGGCTGAGGCGTATGCGCACATAGGCGGGCTCGTGGTAGCCGCTGATGCGGGCCCATATCCAAATTCCAACGAGCCCCCGGCGCCCCTTCCCCCCCTCTCTTCCCCTTGCTTAGACTTGTGCCCGATTTTCCGATTTTCTGGGTTCCAGAATCCAGAACTTGGAAGCCGCAAGCGAGGCCGACCTCACCGCCTGCCGAAGCGGGCGCGGGGGGCCCGCGGGATACGTTTGTCCATATACTGCTTAGCTCGGACCTGAGGCCTGAGGCGGCACGCGATGGTGCTGGGGGTGGGTGCGTATACTGAACGCCGGGAGGGCGGTGATGCGGTATCATCAATGTCATTTACTTATTGATATGGCGTTCGGCCCCCTACTACATCCTAGGTTGCTGGAAAGCCTTGGGCCTAGGCTGGGCGGTCTTGTTCAGATTCTGCCGGGGTTGGCTGCGGGGATCAAATGGTTCAGGGAGAGACTGCGACTGCGACTGCGACTGCGTGCTAGTGCGGAAGTGAGTTGAACTTGCTGGTGCTAGCTTGTCCGGGTTAGTGATGCTGCATATTACTTAGTGCCTGTGGGACCGTGACGGACTCAGATGTCCTGTCGAGGACCTTGTTGGGTCACCAATGACCAGCTCGCGATGGTGTCCCTAATCCTAATGAGCAGATACGCTGTGACTGGTAACTGAGCTGCGGTCTCTGAGGAAGATGGGGTTCTTGTTTGTGCGGTTGTGCGAGTGCTACGACGTCGTTGGCTGGTCTCGCCCGCGGTGATAGAGGTGGATGAGGGTGTCTGATATTGGAACGGTCAATGTGTGCGACTCGGATGAGGACGGACCCATCAGACGTGCGGGCAGCTCGGAATCTTCTGCTGACATCTTTCATGTTTCACCCAACTTGTCGCGGGAGTCGACCGTACCGATAGAGTCACAGTGCGACCCACCAGTACGGTCGGAAGGCTAACCGTGAGTCATGTTCATGTTCCACAGTGCAGGACTCAACGTGAAGATGACACTTCACTTACGTGCGCATGCGTTGGCCGGGCGTGTGGTATAGTTGGAACATGTCGGAGGTATCGAGGGGGGTATACAGTATACTATCGGCGATCGCTATCGCCGGAACAGGGCGCGTCCAGACTCCAGACTCCAGGACCAGAGTTCCTGCTCTGTCGTGCGCGACCTGCCTATTCCGTTCCCGCGATGTCTGGATTGCCCCCGGCGACGCAATCTTGCAGCATCACCATCATCAGGACTATGCACCCACTTCCACATGGCTTCTAGAGACTAGAGACTAGAGACCCCAGGATACAGGGTCTGCTTGGTTCTGCCTTATTGCTGTTCTGATCATCCCCTGCGTAATGGTAAGGGATGATAGCTGACAATGGACATCAACGCGAAATATTGAGGCTACGATGGCCCTTGCGCCTTGGAATTCGGAGGGTGGGACGGCGGACCTGCTGTTAGTATTGTACACGCGCGCGGCCGCCGGGAAGACGACTGACATACATACGAGGATCGGTCGAGGGCTCACCTGCTCCTTCCTGGCGCTAGCGCATACTATTACCACAGTAGTGATGGATAGTATGTGAAACGAAGACTTGGCTTCTGAGCAACCAAGGACAAGACCCCGGGGTCAAAGGATTGAAAAGGGATGCAGTAACGAGGTTCCATTGAAATATTCTGACTGTATGGGAGAGCCCTGAAACCGTGTTCAGGGTATCCCTATGCATAATGTGCCATATCTGTTAATGTGTGCGTATTCCGATGTCGGTTGTCATTTCCGAGCCCGGGATACAGAGAACTGGGTTTATGAGTAAACGGGCGGTGAGCCGTACGTACCTCTCTGTAGGGCCGTTGGTTGCGGAAACCATATGCTATGCGTGTACCGCGGGGGCAACAGTACCTTAACGTCGTGAGTTTGGTGGGTTGACGGGATTTGCGAGGCGGTGAACAGTGCTGAGGCTAGAGGGCGTGCAGCTTGTTGCTCGAGCTCTGTGCAGGCGGGTCTGGAGGCACCAATGAAAGTCGCGTGTACCATCCGTCAGCCACGGGAATGATGAGGTCTATGCAACGCAATACCAAGGACTGGCCGGGGGTGGTAGAGCGGCGGAATACGACAATACCGCTGCTTACCCCCAAAATTTGCGTTTGAGGCAAGGTTTCAGAGACAGAAAAACGTGTATGAATGAGAAGAGCGCAGGGAGTGTAGTGAGCACGTAATTATAGCGGGTTGACTCACCGTCTCGCCAGACTGAGGGGGTGCCAATGACTTACATAGGTCAAAGTCAACCACAGATGCAAGGCGGCGGAAATACTTCGCAAGGCCGCCACGGAAAAGGGCAGCCAAGAATCCAGGGGCGAAAATGCCTCGAGGTCCATATGGTCGTACTTCGTGCCGTAAACGCGGTTGGGGCGTGCGCGACTCCGAGTGCCGCATGGTGGCATGGAAGGGTGGTGTGATGATTAACGCTGCTCTGCCTTGAACCACCATTCAAGATCGTCCTCGTGTAGTACACGCGCCGCTCAGCTCATTTTCTTTGCTTCTGACCTACCAGGTCCTGTCTGGTATATTGCGCCGTCATCCAGCCCATGTCGACAGCTCGAGCGACAAGTCGTTCAACCCTGGCGGGTGTGGCCGCCCGACGATGGATATCTCGCACGTTGTCTGCACGAGTTGGCCAGTTAACCGCCTCGACCGCTATCGGGATCGATGTGTGGCTCGTGGCGGCCGTTCGGGGCGAGTTGGTCAAGGAGCAAGACAGAGCCCGGGCCTTGCCGGGTTGGCGAGGGGTGCCAAGCTGTGCCGCGCCGCCGTCGCGCGCCTGGCTCGCGTCTGCCGTACTCGGCGTCCGCTCGCACTTTGTCGTCGACCACGGCATGCTCCATGTCGCGCCCGCTCACCCTCCACGTCTCCGCCCTCAACGATGCAGAATACACGACTTACACCTCCTCCATCCATGATATCGTCGAGACCGACGCCGAGCCCACCACTGACTACGATAAACTCGCCGTAGGGGTCCGCGAGGCTCGGGCGTGGCTCCGAGGTCGCTACCCCGCTCTCGCATCCCACACGCTCGACTCGGTGCGTCCGTGTCTGTGCGATTTGACAACGCGTGTCTAATTCTCGTGCAGATCCTTAGGCTCTTCTCTCCTGACCTCGGCCCAGCAGATGTATTGACCGGAGGACAGTTCTTCGCAGCCCTCCGCCTGGTTTCACATGTCCTCAGCGGGAAGGAGATGGATCCAAGTCTTGTCTTCGTACAAGGTGTGTCGTCATGTTATGATTCTTACTCCCGTCTATTGCGTCTTCGTCAAGTGCTTCACGACGCATGGCATCAGCTACCGTGCAATGGGAAGTTTCCCACCTTCATCAAGCATGCGGGTCCAGTACTACATCATCGCGCGAACGCTGCTATACTATTGCCTTTCGCATTTCCCTTTCGTGGGACACGGGCACAAAGTTGCGGTCGAGCGTACACATGGTCTCCAACCGAAGTCATCCATGCTGTTATGCTGTCACCCTGATTTGTACTCGCGCGAAGCACGTAAAACTTAATGCAACACTGCTTGTCCATTTAACCACTTCGACTCCATGTTTGCATGCCAGTGCTGACTCTTCCGCGACCCATAGCACACCCGGATGAAATCACATCTCGTTCGCCTTCTCCCCTTGGGAAACGCTCACGGGTCCCGTCCCCAGTCAACAATCCGTTTTCTATCAACGGAGGCGTCGGCTCGAACCCATTGCCCGGAGCTGCCACTATCAACTCAGCTCCTGTAAAGCCTGTTCCTCCCTCCCTACCGCCGAAACCAACAAACCCGTTCCTGAACCGACGAGCATCACAGGACCTTCCTCCACAGTCTGCACCTGCAGGAACCGCTGTTTTCCCGGGCGGTCGCTCCGGCAACACTCAGGATTCCAAGATACCTCCCTTGCCCCCGCGCAAGCCTCCCGTTATACCACCCCCTCGCCATGCGTCCATGGGCCCGCAGCATCCGCAGCCAACCACGCGCGAACCTCCGCCGCCTGTTCCTGCCTTCCCGCACCTTCCCCGGAGCGTCTCGGCGAACACCACAAACACTTTGATTCAGCAGTCATTACAGGCGACGCGTATAGCTCAGAGCCTGAAGAAGGCAGAACAGAAACTCGAGCAGGAACGCATCATGGAGGTGCTCAAGAGCAGCTCTGCTCCCCCGCGACGCGTCCGCAGCAAAAGCCCTGCTAAGACCCCGAGCAGCTCCGCGTCCTCTTCGGCGCCGTCGGCGTCGGGCTCTGCGGAGCGTACTATCACGCACCGGCGTGTACCTTCCCTCCCTCCGAGGCGGAATCTTAGTCCCCCTGCATCCACGGTCGGAGGCTCAGTGCGGTCGTTTGAGCAGGTTGCGACTGCGTCGCTATCTCCGTTTAAACGAGCCACCATGGCTTCAACCGGCGTCACATCCTCCACCCTCCCTCCAGAACCCCCTATGAGGCGATTCGCGTCACCCAGCAATTCCCCGTCTCGCACACCCCCACGACCACTCACCGAACTGCCACCAGAGCCCCCGCCAACACATCCCGATCGGAAGGCCATCGCCCTGAGCGTGGACACGGACCGGTTTGCGCCGTCGAACGCTTCTCCGCGCGTAGGCCGGTCAAAATCCCTGCACCACCCCTCACCACCACCCGTCCCTCCCCCACCACGGCGGAAACGCCCAGAAAGCGCACAGCTCACCCCGACATCGTCCCCACACGAGTCGCCCTTCGCGAACCCGCCAGACCCGCACTCTGGCAGCCCGTCCCCGTCGCACCTCATGCTCTCGCGCCACCTCTCCCTCTCGACGACCCGCCAGCGGGAACGCGAGCGGGAGCAAGACCGCGAGCGCGAGCGGGGACGAGACGCGTTCTCGGACACGCTCTCGAAGACGTTCACGAGCCTGTCCCTGCGCGCGCAGCCCGCGCTCGACACCGCACGGTTCAAGGCCGAGGGCGCGTTCTCGCGGCGCGGGTTCGTGCAGCACGGCGCGGGCGGGCCGCGGTGGATGCGCTCGGAGGGCGAGCGGGGGCTCATGGACGACGTGGAGGGGAGCCCGGGCCCGGACGACGATGCGGACAGCAGCTTGGACCATGATGCGGACCAGGATAGCGTGGAGGAGCGGGCGCGGAGGTGGAGGGAGGGGGGCGTGGATGTTGCGGTTGTGGAGAGGGAGGAGGGACGGCCTGGGAGTGGGAGGAAGATGGTGCTGGAGAGGGATGACTTGAAGTGGCCGGCGGGGGATGGGTGGAAGCCGTTGTGAGCTTGCGATGTCGTTGTTGAGGCCTTGAGGCGGCGAGGTGAGTAGTTCTACTGAGCTTCCTGCCTGGTACGAAGTTAGGGCAAGCCGGATTGGATGCTGACTGTTTTCTTTGCAGGCCGAGGAAGGGGCGATCTAACATCTCGGAAGCAGTGATCAAGCTACTACTACTATTACCGTACGTCTAGTCTGGCTGTCCTGGCTGTATTGATATATATACCGCATTCGCATTCGTCTTCCCCACTGTGTCTAGCTAGCATCTACCACCGCACTTCTCGCTCCCGTATCGTACCTACCTATACACATGAAGACCCCGAGGCGCCATGGCTCGCTCTTGGTTAGAACCAGCACGTTATTCGCACATGTATCATACGCGTTATGAGCAACACAAGACCATGGATATCTGCAGCGACGGCTGAACACATAAAGCAAGCAAGAAGGTGGAGGCAAAACCGCCCTCTATAAGACTACTAATACACTACTGCCAACCCATCCTTCACCAAGCCATCTTCGCAACGAACGACTGCATGGTGCAAGGGCGTGTGTCAGCAAAAAAACCATAGCTCTTCAATAAACGAAACGCCGACTCACGTTCGGGTAGGTCCGCACGAGCAGCTTGCGGACCTCGTCGACGGTCAGGATGCCGAGCGCGAACGCAAACGGGATGAACCAGAACATGATCGGGATCGGGGTCGTGCCGAACACCTTCTGCAGCCCCGGGCCGTACAGGTTCACGACGGCGATGAGCGCGGTGGCGGTCATCCCGACGGGCACGACGAGGTTCCGGCGCGGGCCCCAGAGCGGGTTCGACTGCAGGATGGAGACGCGGCGGTTGCGCACGGCGAGGAGGCCGCCGTACTGCATGAAGACGATCGTGACGTAGCTGCGCGAAGGGGAGGGGAGGAAGAGAGGCGGTTAGAATCGCGCCTCCGGCGCTGGAGAGTCTGAGAGGGAGAGGGGAGACGTACTAGATGCACTGCCCGACGCTGACGAAGTGGGTGAGCTGGTCGATGGAGTAGCCCTTGTAGCCGTCGGTCCACTTGTCGTAGACGAGGATGACGTCGTAGAAGCTCAGCCCTTGGCGGTCCATGTAGAGGAACCACATGCTCATTGCGCACGGCCACATCATGAGGCCGATGAACTGCAACGATCGTCAGCGTCGAACGACATCTATTGGTGAACGCACGCACGAGGTAGATCTGGAAGAAGAACCGCCAGTCGGTCAGGCGGTCTGTCCGCGCATTGCGGGGCTTGCGAAGCATGAGGTCTACAGAGACGTCAGCGCGTCACACACACACACCATGAGAGGGGAAGGCCGCATACCAGACTCGGGCTTCTCGTACATCAACGAGATGGACATGACGACATCGTTCGTGATGGAGAAGCAGACTTGCAGGTATGAGCTGAGCGCGAGCTGCATACCGAGGAACACGTTGCAGAACACGGTCACGAACTCCGTGTAGGTTCCGGCCTGACACAGCTGCATGTCAGTCTCGGTCGCGTACGGGGGAACACATAAGGAAGGACAAACCGGCATGAGGTACAAGATGACCTTCTTAAGGTTGTCGAACACAAGGCGGCCCATCTCGATGGCGACAACGATGGAGGTAAGGTCGTTGTTGAGCAAAATCATCGCAGCTTGGGGTGTTATTGGCTGTGAGTGTGCAGCTGACAAAAGGAGAAGGGAGGGACTCACCAGCTTCCTTCGCGACATCACTACCAGCACCCATCGCAACACCAATGTCCGCCGCCTTCAGTGCCGGAGCATCATTGACACCATCGCCGGTGACCGCGACAGTGTTGTCGCCTCTCGCCTTGGTCTGCTCGACGATGCGCAGCTTCTGCTCGGGGGTCGTGCGGGCAAAGACGATCTCGGTGTAGTTACCGACGACCATGTCCCAGTCAGCGTCTTCAAGAGTCTCGATGTCGTCTCCGGTGAGGATGAGAGCACGGATACCGTCGTCGTCGCGGGGCTTAATGGCAGGAGGCTTCAGGCCAACGTACCGCTTCGCCGAGTCGGAAGTGCGCATCTCCTTCAGGGTGTCGACCTTCTCTTGGGTGACTATACCGACCTAGTAACAAAAGACATCAGCGTTATGCACGAGGGAAAACACACGACGGCTACTCACCTGACGAGCGATCGCCAAGGCGGTGAGCTTGAAGTCGCCAGTCACCATGAAGACCCTGACACCAGCACGACGGATGATCTTGACAGCATCGGGGACGTCCGACCTAGGAGGATCACGGATACCCACCAGGCCGACGAGAGTCAGGCCCCGGAGGTTCTCATACATGAGCTCCTCCATATCGTTCGCAATCATGCCAGGCGCGAAGCCAACGACGGAGTCCATCGACCGACGACAGAGCGCGAGCACACGCTGGCCTTCGCTACTCCAGCGCTCCTGCAGCGCGAAGAGCGTCTCGCGCAGAGACTGGGTGAGCGGAGAGACGGTGCCGTCCGCGTTCATGACCTCGCTGCACTTCGGGAAGAGCACGTCCGGGCCACCCTTCACGAGCATCCACCGCTCGGATTCGGACTCGAGTGCCTTCTCCGAAAATCGCTGGACGACGCTCAGCATCCACTTGTTGCGCGAGTTGAAGGGAATCTCGAAGATTTTCTCATAGGACTCGAGGAGTACGGAGGTGTCCACACCGAGAGAGGGGATGGAGAGGTCCTCGGCGAAGCGCAGGACCGCCGTATCGGTCGCGTCTCCCTTCACTTGACGCTCCTCGATGGGGAGGTGTGCGGTGGCGGAGTCGAACTTCGCGCCGTTACAGAGACGGGCGACCTGGTGGAGAGCCTTGAAGGCACCAGGGGCGGGAGGAGCGTCTTCGGAGGAGAAATTCTGCTTGATAGCGTCGACGTGGAACTCTGCGTCGAGGAAGGCGACGTTCTGGACAGACTATACAGATGATGGGTAAGAAGCAAACTTCCCTCAGTTGAACATATGTGCTTACCATCTTACCGACCGTCAGCGTGCCCGTCTTGTCTGAGCAGAGCACTGACATGCATCCTAAGGTCTCGATGGTCGCAAGGTTCTTAACGAGGACATTGCGCTTGGCCATCCGCTTGGCCACAATTGTAAGCGACAACGCAACGCAGACCGGCAATCCCTGTACCCAAGTATGATCAGCGACGTCCGATCTACGGGTAGTAGTATGTACTCTCACCTGCGGAACGAACGCGGTCAAACAACCAATGGAGTTGATGATCGCCCCGCTAGCAGTCTCAAAGCCAGGGAAGCTCCTCCGGAGCCACGCCGCCCATACGATGAGCGAGACGCAGAAGAGACCGAGGGCGAGGGTAGAGACGATCTTCGTGAAGAACCAGATCTCCTTCTGGACGGTCGTCAGCTTGAATTTGTTCTTGCCAGACATGGCGACGATGCGGCCCATGACGGACTTGTCGCCGATAGCGAAGACCACGCCGGTGCAACTGCCTTGCACGACGAAGGTAGACGTAAGTGCGAGGTTGCGTGTCTCAAGGGCATTCTCCGAAGTCAGGTCCAAAGTTCCAGGGATCATATCGCTAACAACGAGTCAATTAGCGGTGAGCGAAGACCAACGATGTGGTACACACCTCTCTCCCGTGAGAAGGGAACGGTCAAACCGGACGTCACTGGAGACTTGAACAAGGCGCAGGTCTGCAGGCACTCGGTCACCCATCGAGAGGGTGACGACGTCCCCGACGACGAGGTCTCTAGCAGGCACAGTCTGGTGCTTGCCATCCCTGATGACCGACGCCTCCTCCGCGATAAGGGTCTTGATGGAGTTCATGATACGAGAGGCATGCCAGTCGACCAGGGCGTAGAAGGTCGCGGAGACTATGATGACCAGTAGCTATATGGGGCTGATGAGGGTATGCATGCGAGTCCGTGTAGTGTTAGGGCACGTACCAACAATATAGCGACTCCGAGATTGAACGCAGCGGGATGGGGGAGACCAAGTGGCTCATACGATAGCTGAGCAGCTCGGAGTTCAGTGTTCATGACTACGAGAGGTGAAGGGAGCGACGTACGACCGTGACAATGAATGCTATCCACATGAGGAAGTTGAATCCGCCGAAGACATAGTTGACGGCCTTCTTCCAGTACTGGGTCGGCGGCGAGGAGATCACGTTCTTCCCGTCCCTTAACCGACGATGTACAGCGTCGCCCTCTAGACCGACGGTAGGCGACGTGGAAAACCGGGTGTAGACGTCGTCGACGGGCAAGCGGTGGACGTCGATTTGCCGGATGGCGGAGGCAGGGTCCGTAGTCTTGGAGCCGCTACCCTGCTTCTGCTTCTGTTCTACCATAGAGTCTACATGAATGGAAAGTGTGCGGTATCTGGAAGGAAGCGTTAGTACACCGCGAGAGAGCACTCGATAGGACAGAGACGTACTGGATCTGCACCTCATGGTCCTTTCCCGCTTCAGAGCCTGAGCCCGAAGGGGGCGCGCTGTTCTTCGAAGCGGAGAAGCCCTGCATCACGAGGGGGGCGGGGGACGACCTGACAGGAGCTGAACCGCTGCCGAAAGGGCGCTGGGGGCTTATAAGGGTGGCCAGTCGGGCGTCCCCTTATCTGCCTTTGATTCAGGGCAAGTGCGTAGACCGAGTCTCTGGATGTGCGGTGTTTATGCCATTCCTCCTGTACTGCGATGCCTGCCTAAACGGGCCTCGCGCGCGCCTGCGCATGGCAGAGAGCCGGGAGGCGTGGGCTCGGGACGTCGTGAACTTCGAACGTTTAGTAGCACTCTTCGGTTGCGGCAGACCTTGACTGCTTCCTCGCCGTGAGTAACACCCACGGCGGACGGTTCCCTCTCCTGAAACAACGATTTTGTCAGTCTCTGCCTATGCCACTGCGCAGATTCTGACATACCCTCAATTTTTTTCGCTCGCATCATGAGCGCTTGCGCTGTTTTCGCCATTCCTCCATCTGCGAAGGTGCCGTTACCTGTTTGATTGTCTCGATATCGGAGCTAAAGATGAACAGGGGAGACGTTTGAGCCACATGCCGCTGTCTCAGTGTCTGGAAGTGACATCGCTCCTCCACTCTCGCCGTCGAAGCCATGACTCGGAGGAATACACCGATGGTGTCGCACTGTCCGATGAGAAGACACGATGGGGAATGGTTTGGCTCAGGCCGGAGTTCCACAACAAGCTGCGCATCCAAAGAGTTTGCAGCTTCCTGGCTCCCTATCTCTAAAGTTAGACTGGTCCATTCCGACTAGACTGATGACGTGCGCACCTGAAATGCTACGTTGCAGCCTCGACTCATGCCCTGGGCACATCCAGCTTGCGTCCACACAGACATGACATGGAGATTGGTTGTGTCTACAGACTTGTGCCGTAGCATAATAACACGCCCGCTGCGGCCTGCTACTACCCAAGTAGTAGAAATCAAGCTCAACTGAATCATCATCGATGATGGACCCCCGATATCGCCTGATTGAATGTCGACTGACGAGACTTGGTTTAACTAGCTGGACCCAATGGACCTACCTACGGTTGATAGACTTCATTCAACACTGTGCAGGTCGTTGAGGTCGACAAGCTGATCTCGTGGTGGTTACGTCGCCGCAAGAAGTTCAGCCCGTTCATAGGCGCCTCGGCCTTTGTCGGAGTTCCGGTCCGAGTATGAGGCGCTACTTGGTGGGGAACGGCGGCAGTGGCAGCCAACCAAGTTGAAAGACTCGACGAGACCAAACTTCGAACACACGAAGAGACTGAATTAAATGATGAATATTGCGGCTATTGATACAACTCTATGCAGAAAATTGTCCGATCGCCAGGATCAAGTCTATAGTAATAGAATGCAACTCTTATGTTCAACGCGCCGCGCTGTAGCTCTCCCTAGAACGAGTTATGGTTTAGTCCCGAGCAGGGAGGGCGTGGGGGTGGAGGTCAGCCCTCTTCGTGGGGAGCGCCGGGATGCTTGACGTCGCGTCGACGGCGGGTACAGAGGGTGCGCTGACGCTCGGGGCGGAAGGCGCACTGATGGGGAGGGAAGGTGCAGCGACCGGCTCTGAAGGCTTGGCCGCAGTGGGTGCACCAGCCTCGGAAGGGATAGAGGGTGCGCTGACCGAAGGGGCGCTGACTGGAACCGATGGCATGCTCATGGCGGGAGCCGAAGGAGTGGTGGAAGGCGCACTGACCGGCGCGGAGGGTGCCCTGACGGGTACCGACGGGACGTCGACGAAGACCTTGGGCGCAGTCAAGCCAGAAGGACTCGGAACAGCGACCGAGGGCGCGCTAACAGGAGCGGAAGGTGCGCTGGGTGCGCTCACCGGTGCCGAGGGCACATTGACAGGGACAGAGGGCTCGACTGGCGCCGACGGTGCGCTCACAGGTGCGGAGGGTGCGCTGACCGGTACCGCCGGGAGGTCAACAAGGACCTTGGGCGTCGTCGGGATGGAAGGAGTAGCAACCTCGGGCGTGTTCATGGACGGCACAGCAGGCGCACTAACGGAAGGTGCGGAGGGCGCGCTGATAAGGGCCGAAGGTGCGCTCGAGGAAACCGACGGCGAGCTGACAGGTGCCGACGGTGCGCTGACCGGTGCGGAGGGCACAGCGTTGGGCGCAGAGGGAAGGTCGACGTAGACCTTCGGGATCGTCGGTGCGGAAGGAATCGCAACCGAGGACATCGAAGGCGGGCTCACAGAGGGCGCAGACGATGCACCGATGGAGGACGTGGCCGGCACGCTGACCGATGTGGGGAGTGCGCTGACAGGGGCAGCAGGCACGCTGATCGGCATGGACGGTGTGTTGGACGGCACAGAAGGTGCACTGACTGAGGCAGACGGTGCGCTGACCGGGACCGCAGGTGCAGACACTTGGGGCTGGACGTCCCGGGAGATAGCAGCTATAGGAACTCACGATCAGTATTGAGGAATCATAGTAACGGCGAGACTGTACTCACTGCCTTGCACAGTAGCCGCGAAGACGATCGCCGCGAGAGTGATAAACTTGGCAGAGAGCATGATTGCAGTAAACAGGTGGTGTGACTGGTAAGTGCACTGGTGTGGGTGTAGGTATGGGTGACGAGAGTGGACGATGATGAGGACTTACGGTGCAGACATGGGGTCCTTATATACATATCCTGGCCCCCCATTGAATCCACTGGAAGTTGGGACTTGGTGAATTCTCGTCGAACCAGAAGAGGGGCAATGCGGGATAGCTATGCGGGTCTACGGAAGACGCACTTAGCCGCCATGAGTTTGGAATTGTCCTGGGCCACTTCAGAACGGTTCATGCGTTTCCGGTAGACTTGTCTCTCCATGTTGTGATCTTGACCAGCGAGCGGTTGCCGGCCTGGCGGGAGGGCGGAAGCAGGTGGCGTGACATTGCGAAACAGACTGAGGTCCATTAGAGCCTAAGAACACCCGACCAACTAGCCAAGCTGCAGCCTGCATCCGAGGAGCGTCGCAGTGGCAGGCCGAAACAGAATGTCGGCCCGCTTATTGCAGAAAGTCTCCTGAACAAGTACAGCATCCGCGTCTTATGGACGGAGACACCGACAGCGATGACAACTGTACAGTGCTGTTGACGGTCTCGTGCTAAACCTGGGAGTTTACCGCGGGATACTTGATGTGGATCAGAACCTGTCTTGCGGCTGTGTCGATTTGCCGTGCCGAGTAAGACGTCAGCCATCGGATGAGCTTTACAATGACTGTCCGGAGACCTGATCAAGATAAGCCTCCGCGGCTGACGAAACGTACTGATCGAAAGATCAGTTGACTCGAAAGCCGCCTGAATGGCAAGACACAGTGTAGAGGAAGTTGCGGAGGACGGATCGCGCGGCGGGCAAGCGGTTCATTATGATCTAAACTACGATGAGTATCGGGACTAGCAGCCGATGGAGTCAGAACGTACACAGATGTACACTCACCAAAACTATGCAAATTCCTTGCTTCGATGGGTCTAATCGCAATCATCGAGTGTGGGCGTATTTGAAAGAAACACGACTCGCGTTAGGGCACGGTGAAATAGCTCTCGGGGTCTATTTCACCGGCAAATTAACCCTGGCCCCCCTCAAGGTCGAAATTTACGGGGGTAAAATACGGTAAATTACGCTGGGCGCTTATTACCAAGGAAATACCGCTTGCCCCCATGAAAGACCTCTCTCAGGATGAGGAACCTATCTATTATTACAAAAACGCTCTCTACTGGAGCTGAAGCAAGTGAGAGGGAAATGAGCATGCGTCTGGGAGGCTCAACAAATAAACCCGGTGTCAGACGCTCGCTCACTCCTCACTCAACCATCACTCAACCCGATTACAGGCTCAAAAAGGGCTTTCTGATACTGCCGTCAAGCTTCCGTAGCAGATTATGCTCTTGATGTGTTTGGTTACCATTGTGATGGATTCGAAAGACCCTAGTATGAGCATACCTGGGCTGTGATCCTGGTGGTCTAATATACCCTAATTAACATGGGGTTTTGGACCCACCCTATTTTACCCGTAATTTACACGTAATTTACACCTGTTAATTAGCCAGTGCTAATCAGCGTAGCCTATTTCACCGTGCCCTAACTCGCGTAGACTTGGACGTGACAAAGAGGAAATCCCCGCTAACTGGACCAACATGGGAAGCTGTTCAGGACATATATCGGTAATTCCCAATTTTTATCGAGTGTCAGAATAGTCATGAAAGTCGGATGGTAGAGAATGAGACGACAGATGATGGTGGTTATAGAATGAGGCCCGGTCGGACTTATCGGACCGCCCTGATTTAGCGCCTGCCACCGAGTCGAGACCAATTCCAGCGTCGATTCCTACCGTTTGAGGTTCTAACTCCCTCCCTCAGTTTGCCAACTGCGAATTCCTGAATCGAATTGAAAGGGCACCTGTTTCCAACCCCTTGGCGACATCCGACGACAAGCGACTCAAGTCTTCTTTTACGTCCCTGCGCGATGCCACGTTCAACTGCGGACAGCCGCAGTACTAGTCGCTCCTGTCATGAACCGCGGCCTCATCACGGAGACGCAGCAACAAACCACACACCGTGCACACATATGCGAGTTCTGGGCCTGCCGAACGCTCTCGTACGGGAGACGCGTCCATCCGGATCTGCAAGGCTAGGGTGGAGACATTTACGTGCGTGCCGGATGACATACGCCATCCATATCCACGGGCAGCGACCGGTCTCTGCGGGATCCAAGAGAAACTGCACATATATAGGAGCAAGACGAAGCAGACGTAGTTCAACAAGACGACCCCCAGTCCATTCCAATCTCCTTTGCATCCAGAGATGTCTGAGCCAAAGCGAATTACTCTCTACGCTGCGATAGTGGGTGTCAATGTCGACAGTGACCTTTTCCCCGCAATGCTGACATTCATACTCGTCTAGGATTCTCCCTTCCCACATAGGGTTCGCCTGGCGCTCGAAGAAGCTGGCGCGACCTATGACATTATCTGGATCAGCCTCATCTACGACAAACAAGACTGGTACGAGAAGAAGGTCAACGTCGGCGTCGGCAAGGTCTGTCTCGCCAGTACCCACTGTCACCATGCCATTTCACTGATGCAATGACACGTCGCCGTCATGTCAGGTCCCGTACCTCGTCTATGGCGGCCCGAAGCTGAATCCTGGTGACGCGCCTTCCCCAGACTCGGTGCAGGTCCCCGAGTCACTCGTGATCAACGAGTTCCTGGCGGACATCTTCCCCAACGCCGGCCTTCTCCCTACCGACCCTGCTCTCCGCGCCAAGGCCCGCCTCTTCGCACAGTACATGGACACGAAGTTCCTTCCTGCCTTCGCCGGCTTCATCTTCGGCCTAGGCATGCCCGTCGAAGGCCTGCTCGCTACAATCGAGGGTGTGCAGCGTATGCTTCCCGCTGAGGGGTTCGCAGTAGGAGAGTGGTCGATTGCAGATGCGGCTGCGATGCCGTTCTTCATGCGGCTGGACCAGGTCCTGGAGCTTAACCCGCCGACGATCAAGGAGGGCGAGGCGGCACGGGTTCGCGAGGCGCTTGACTCGGCGCGGTTTGTGCGGATCCGGAAGTACATCGCAGACAACGTCGCGCGGCCGAGCATGGCGAAGACCTGGGACAGGGTGAGTGTGGTCCGTTATGGGACGTGCATGATACTCAGAAGATGCTGTAGGATGCGATCGACCCGGAGTTCAAGAAGAGAATTGAGAGGTTGATGAAGACGGGGAAGGTGAACAGCGACATCACTGTCCCCATCCCTGCGCCGGCTTGATCGTTGCCCAACTCTCCCTGTTGTACTATCGCGTCCCCATCGTCATAGCGCGCTCGTTTCTCGCCCGACAACAATGAATCTGGAAATAGTGCTCAGATATCTTTTCTACTGAACAAAAAAGCTCATAATTCTAGTGGAAGAACTCCGAGTCGTCCCAGTGATCTGGAGAGGGAAAATATGGACGAACACTGGGGATACCAGCATTATTTTTTCCCTCAACCACTCATATCTCAACATTCTCAGCTCAGAATTGGCACGACAATTGAGACAAGCTACGGCGAGGTATGTTGGCGAAGAATGGTAGTGAAAGCCCAATGTTGCTCACGGGTAGCGCCGCCGGCTTATGTCACCTGCTGAACACGGTGCTCCTCCTCCTCCTCCACACTTTCTCCGAGTCCGCTCTCCCGGAGATAGCTGAACAACGATGCTGTAAACTTGACAAGTATGGTCACGTACGGACTCATTCAATAACCCTGCTGGTTCGTCTCTCCGAACCCTCCTGTTCGCACGATCGACTGTGCCCATCAACACCCTGACAAAGACGTTGGCCTCGAACTGCGGTTTCCTCGACACATAGACGACGGCCCCGCGTTTTCCCCACCACGAACCTGTTCGGGAGTCATTGCAGGTGCGTCCTACACGGTAATTGGATTAAGGTGCTCAGAACGCTGAGAACAAGAGCTACTTTACTCCCACGCTGATCTTCGGATTACCAAAGGATACGAGCACGGACACGCTGCGTCGTCGTCTGTCGACCAGGGAGGCGGACGTTGATTGCAGATATATAACAAGGCTGAACCCATCGGTAGGACAGCATCCACCCCATCATCTCTTGCGATGTCTGAACTCAAGAGGATTACCCTTTACGCTGCCGTGGTACGCACTTCATACTCACAGGACGCAACATATCTGACGTAGTAGGCTCTACACAGGAGTCACCCTTCCCGCACAGGGTGCGCCTCGCGCTCGAAGAAGCCCAGGTCCCGTATGATATGATATCGATCAGCCTGTACGATGACAAGCCCGAGTGGTACGCGAAGAAGGT